>NW_022200251.1:39689-51837 GCF_009176525.2 Contarinia nasturtii | reverse complement strand
ATACGTTGCGCCAGTGAATTATAGACGCTGCAAAAATGAAAAACAAAGCCAACCAGCTCAACGACTGTGTGTTCGGTATTCGTTACAGCTGTTCCGTTCGTTCACGCTGTGCGTATATGTGAGACAACTCTCCGTATATTATCAATTTTAGTATACATTTAGACTCTTCTGTCGATATGAGATCTCAACTATCGTTTTATGATGAATTTTCAAAAGCAATTTACTGCCAATTTTATTTTTTATTTTTGTATTTCCGCAGCCTTGTTGTTGTTTTATTACATAATAAATTATGTGAGCGGTAGAAGACAGCACAATTTGATACGAATGAATATTCATTATATATTCCAAAATTAAAAATTCATATCAATGTTCAAGTCAAATTTATGGATTTTAAAATGCAATTTATTATATTAATGTCATAATTTGTCCAATGAAAACATACATTTTGCATTAATTCATCGCAATTTATCATCGAGTATGTAGAAGAACAGCATTTTTTACTTATTCTTTCCTCTTACGTTTTTTAGTAATCGAATACGTCGAGCTCGCGCGCAAAGGGATAAATCCAATACAGAAAAATCAAAACGAGGTTTGAATACAATTTGAGTTTTCTCAAAGTTTAATGGAATTATGATTTCGAAATTCACCATTTTTTTTCGCTGAAAATATTATGATTATTCAGAGGTGCCCCAAAGTGAGCTGCAGCGTACTCAACGTCAAGCCAACAATGACAATAATAATGATAATGGTCCACCGGCGGATCCAAGCTATGATTTTGCATTTAGAACGCCAGAATATCAACGTCGAGAAAATTCGGATAGCTTGGGCCGAGTGAGAGGTATTTAATTGAATAAATTTTATTTGTTAGACTGTTTTTATTTTTTTCTATCGTAAAGTTTGAGAATACAAGTTATAATTTATTTATTCAATGTATTCCGGCAGGCTTATATTCATTCATTGATGATGTTGGCGAAAAGCATTTGGTTCGTTATGCGGCCAGTGCTGATCGGGGATTTGAAGTGTTCAATTCAGTTCCAGATGCATCGCGTTATGTACAATATAGTGCACCGTTGTATAAAACATCACCAAAAGCACGTGGTCGAATTGCTTACGAACGGGGACCAGGTTGCTTAAGATTTTATTACTTAATCATTCTTTTATTATACATAGAATTTGAAAAAAAAAACACATTCTTTTGTCTAAATAAATCCAGGCCGCCAATATAAATTTATATCAGCTGGTCCCGATCAACGGCGCTCGGAAAGTGCGTGAATGAATTTTAATTGTTTCTATTGCGTGCAAAAGCAGATTATATGCTAATTGAAAATGTAAATTTTTCTCATCTACTAAGGTACTGGACCGGATGGCGTCACACGCGGTGCTTATTCGTATCTCGATGATAAAGGTGTTCAAAGAACAACACAATATATTGCCGGTGCTGGCATTGGTTATCGCGTAGTCCAAGGTATTGATCTCTTTTGATCTTTTCGTCACTTTGTGTTTCCACCTTATTTTGTTTATACATTTTCCGATTTCTAAGATACAACTGGGCCTCAAACACATTTATTGCCCCGACCGGCGGTGGTTGAGTTCGGAATATTATATCCACGAAATGGAGCTAGCGGTGGTGGGATAAATCGAGGTGGCAACGGTGCTACTCCTCCTGGCAATGGCAATGGCAATGGCAATGGCAATGACTTTGATTCAGATGGAAACAATGCTTTACCGGGTGGCACTCAACCAGGTGGTGGCGATGATGGATTTGGTGGTCCACCGGGTGGCACAGGCGGCACCGGTGCCAATGGCGGTGGTGTCGGTGGTTTCGACGATAATTCCATTGATAACGATTTACCGCCATTTGACGATCGAGATGATTTCGATAGTGGTGGAAATCGTCCGGGCATTCGACCCGGCAGTGATGTTGACTTTTCCAAACCAAATCGTGGTGGTTATGGTACCCTCATCACAAACAGAGGCGATACATATTTTGCTGGAATAGCGCCCGGAAATTCCGTTCGAGCGCACGTTCAGAATATTGATCTTAGACCGTACAGTAGCGATGGTGAATTGACCCCAGGTGAAGCACTCAGACGCGACGAACGACGATCACAACGATTACGATTTAGAGGATAGGACAATATTTAAAAAAAAAATGAATTAAGAAAAAACAACAACGAAAAGGTTCCAAAGAAAATACATTTCATTTTCTAACAATTACAACATTTATTTGTTTATCATACAAATTCTTTCTTTCTTTTTTTTCAAACGCGTTTCATAATTATCTTCTTGTTTGTCTTCAATTTTATGTGCTGTTTTTGCCGTAAGTGTGTTTGTATGTGTGTGTGTATTATGAGAAAACTAAACACTTGCTAATTTTCTTTTATTTAATTAATCCAAAATTTCCACAATAAAATCTGAGGTTTGCTGAGCGATTTGAGTGTATAAATTTATGTTGCGTCATATATGTGTATATATCAAAAGACTCAGCATCGAGTATTTTTTTTCTCTTTTCAACTGTCTTCATATTTTATTGTACATAATCAAATAGCAACTATAGCTGTGATCATTCACAATATTCGTTTTTATATATATTTTTGCTTTCAGTTTTTTTTGTATAATACAGAGATATAGAGAAAAAACAATAATAAAAGACATTTTCGTCGAAAAAAATTTTCGTATAAAGAAAAATTAGGCAAATACTTGATTGATTGGGAAGAGATTAGTTTCATGAATGTTTTTTTCTTGATTGTCCAATTATTATTTAAATAAATTGAATTCAAAATACAAAAAAAGTGTTTGATATGAATCGTTTTTTTTTTCATAATTAAAATAAAAAAAATTGTTTAGAAAAATTGCAATTAATCTTGTAATTAATTTAAAATAAATAAAAATGAAATATAAAAAAAGAATTTAATCACAATTTCTACTTTCTACATATTTATTATCCACAGTATGATTTTTTTCATCTCGTATGTGTATAATTGCTCTTGAGGATGCGCTTCTTTTTCTTTCGGGCTCACTTTGCAGTTTAATTGCGTTGATATATGAATGTACTTGTATATATATATAATGTGTGTGTATATCTTACAATCGATGGGTAATCATCAGTTATTTTTTGTTCATTAAATTGAAAATTTCGAAATTCATATCAAAAAAATGTGTCATTTCTTGCGTTTGCACCTCACGATTATAATATTAAACATCGAAATAAATGTGTGTATTTTTTTCTCTTAAATTTGATACATATATGGTTTGCATTTGCATCAATTTTTACGGTGTGTGTCGCTGATTGCACAATGTGAACGTGAACTTTTGTGATCATAGTGTACTCCTAACCTATGTATTTGGCATAAGATGATCACCTGTGATATTTGTATATCTGTATGTCCGTGAACAACACAGAGAGAGAGAACAAACAAAAAACTTTACTTAATTAAATATAAAATCTAAAATCATATCATTTCCGTATTTGTGGCAAATTCATTCTCGCTTCTCTTCGATTATTGTTTCTTTAGTCTCTTTCGTGTCCAAAACACAAGCCATTTGCTCGTTTGTATAGTATTCTTCGCATATAAATGTATTACTCTTGTACAGTCGTGCTCGATCTGATTTTGGCATATTTTTCATCCGACGTTCGTCGATCACTTCGATTGAATCGTAGCTATCGTCTTCGGTAGTGCCGGCATTATTGGTTGCTGTATTAATTGAACGATTGCTACTAATTACGAATATTTGATCGAGCTCACTGCTCAGTTTAAATTTATTGCTGGCCGATGTGGTGGCGGCCGGAACAAATGTACTTATACGCTTATGTAAATTCGACGAATTACTGCGAAACAATGTCTTCGGAATTTGCCGTGTCGACGGTTTTTCAATCGATTTTTCATTCGATACTATTCGCATTTTTGTTTCATTTTTAAACACTGATGAATTTACACGATTGCAATCTAACACCAATGTTGTGGGACGCTTTGGTTGCACTGATTGTTCTTCGCTTGTCATCTCTGTCGTTAATGTTGTTGTATCTACTACGATTGGCGATTGTGGCACTTTTGGTTCTTCCTCCGCTAGTGAATGTTCGATTGATAATTGATATATTGGAATATTTGCCGGCTCCGAACACACCGATAACTGACTCCTATTGTGAAGAAAAAATAAATTCATTTTTGCTTTAGAGTTTTTGTCTCTTTTAATTGATCAAAAATAGGAAAATCATTTCACCAACTCACTTAAATCTCCCCTCCACCGATGGCGTTGACGTTTGTGCAATTAATGTGCCCGCTTTTTTATACGGTGGACTTGTTATAATTGCCTTTTCTAATATCTCATCGGTTTGCACCGCTCTTGAATCAACGCTCGGCGTTCGAGATACACTTTTACCACCCTTACGAAATATATTCGATATGTCCGAATTGGTTGAGTTACTGCAAAATTCAATTACGAAACCAAAAAAAAATATCAAAAATTGCGAAAAATCTTAAAAAATTCATCATATTTTTTATTTAAAAAAATTCCTTGATGAATGAATTACCTTCGATTATTCGTAAAAGTCGTTTTAGAAATACTATTATGTACTTCGGAACTGTCAATTTGCTTTTGACGTGCTAAAATATGCTTTTTTGCTGTATCAGAACGTTTTGTTCGTTCACGTTTATTTCCCAAAAATTCACCTGAATATAAAGAATTGAAAAAAAAAAAATTAATTTGTTGTCGTAGAATAGACAAAATTCGAAAATTACCCGTCGAGTTTTGCGAATCAATTGATATTTTTGCACCGGAAAAGTAAACACCACCTTCATCGATCGATTTATTCAAATTGTTGCGTTGCATGCTGCGAATGTTACGAGCAATCCGATCCTTTTTCGATGTACGATGGTGTTGACGAATTCGTTGGGCTGTCGGCGATATTGAGTTTTGCTTTGCAATCGTTGGTGATCGATTGCATGATGTTAAATTTGGTACACTACCACTCCGAGAGAATCGTCGTTCCTTTGATGAATAGTGCGCTGAGCTAAATTTATAAAAATTGCATGGAAAATTTGGAAATAAAAACAATTAAGTAATTTAAAATCAAATAAAAAGGAAAAAATTAAAAAAAATAGAAATTATCACCAAAAAATAAACAATTCATATGTTTTTCTAGATTTTAACTTAAAAAAAATATATATCTGAAAAGAAAAAGATTTTTATATATTACTTACCCAATTATTCTGGAGAAATGAACCAATGCAGCAGTTTGAGCGACTCTTGATTGAACTGGATTGTCACCGGGTGACGTTCGAAAAATGCCCAGTTGATTATCCCAACGCGTTTGCGAACCAACTGTTGATGACATTCCC
Source organism: Contarinia nasturtii (assembly GCF_009176525.2). NCBI lineage: Eukaryota > Metazoa > Arthropoda > Insecta > Diptera > Cecidomyiidae > Contarinia > Contarinia nasturtii. The sequence continues at coordinate 46,498 of NW_022200251.1, read as the reverse complement.
GACGCTAAAATTGTACAAAAAAATGTCAAACAATTAAAATGCTCGCACGAAAATGGCACCGTCTATCCAAATGTATACAAACAACAACACAGCACCCACAATACCACTCAAATATTATATATATTATATGTTATATAAATATGTTATTAAACAATCAAGTATTTACATATATTTAAAAAAATGATCTGTTAATTGCTTAAATGTTGAATGTTCTTTTTTTCGTTGTTGTATTCAAACAAATATGTCATATAGAATGGTTTGAGCATAAAACAAATGGTTTTTAAATAGAAAACAACGAAAAAAGAAAATTGGAAGAATGAAAAGCAACGCAACTCAATGCAGAACGGTAATAGCAAAAAATAGAGTTAAATAATTTTTTGGGCGAGAAATATGGTGTAAATAGAGTATATGTATTTCTTTTTAATTTTTGGAGTCCTGAATTAATTAAGTGGATATAAAAAAAAATTTAAGAAATATTTGCCTTACCGGTAGTTCGTCTCGATGAATTTAATCGTGCTCCATTGGCACGGGTATTTGTACTTAATTTAAATCGGGCGGGCACAACTTTGGCTGCTGAGTCTCTAGCTTCAAACGTCATTACGCAGGAGGCCACTAAAATAAAGGCTATATCGCAACTATAATGAAGCCTATTCGCTTGTGTTCGATTTAAATTCAATTAAAAAAAATGCCAAAATAAAAAGACGCAACCCAAAAAAATACACAGTTCTTTTTTTCTCATCCTATGCAAATAAAATCAATTTATTCGTATTTTTTCCCTTCGCAAAAACGAAAGCAAAAAAAAACAACAACGAAAAAAATTTGAGTAAAAACAATCAAATCAAGAGCAGAGAGACAGAGCGAGGGCTGTAACTCACAAATAAGACCAATTTGTGGTTAATAATAATTTTATGAGCCGGATAGAAAAGTGGCTCGACGAGCGTTCGGAAAAAATTGGTAAATAAAATGGGAAAAGCTCAGAGTTACTTAGAAAATAAAAAAGATCTAAGCTATGGTTTAGTTACTTCCTGTGTTTTTTTTGCCGGTAAATAGTAGAGTTTGTGAGTATACAAAAGCAGAGTTGACGACATAGAGTGAGAGAGAGAGGAAGAGAGAAAGTCTCGCTTCTAATATTAGGCATAAAATCGACTAACCAGAACGTGCTTTAAATGCTAGTACGTAACCTTTTGCAGTGTCCATCCAAATTGTTTGGGTAATGGCTCTGTGTTATCTTGTGTATTCACTATTTACATGTTATTTATATAAATAATTTATTTACAGTGTATGGAAGACTTTTTTGTCTAGCAAAAGATAGGGAGGGCAAAGAAAACAATCTAAATGTAATAAATGTTAAATGAAAATATGCAAGAAAATCATGTACAAAATGAAGCAAGCAATTATGGTGTTTATTTCTCACCCCTCGCGACTTGATCCGATCCAGCCGTTTTATATATTTCATTGTTTTTGTTCAACTACGAACTAACTATAGAAGCAAAAGTTAAAACTAAAGCAATTGTTTTTTGGTGGTGTGTACAAAGATGTTTTCATTCAAACGTTATAGAAAACACGCAGTTATGAAATTTGACAGGGAAGAGCTGTGATTGTGCGATAGGTAAGGAGGTATTGGTTTTTTTTTTTATTCAGTATTCTGGTGTCGACGATGGTGGTTTCTCCATTTTTTTGGATCATTCACAAGAAGATATTTTGTGCAGATATGGTCGAAAGAGAGAAAAATGTGAAGAGAAATGTGTGAGTGTAAAAACTGATGCGATTGTGTCCATTCTACATTATCTATGTTCAAGTATTGGACCAAGTATCCAGTGTTGAGTCAATTCAATTAAAATATGGATTTTTTACAAATGGTCGATACAAAATGTTCACATTAAGGTAACGAAAAAAAAAATGAAAATAAAATGTTTGATATGATTGCATCTCTCTGCAGAAAAAGGGGATGAGCGAGAGAGAGAGAGAGAGTGAGAAACGGTAAAATTTGACGTAAAAACACGCTTTCGATTCAGAACGAAAAAATGAAAAAACAATTTCATGATGGAGAAATAACCGGACAAACAGTTGATAAGTAATTGAATATTTCTTACCGCCACAGCCCATAACGATCGGACCTGCATATGACAAATTATGCAAATGAATGCCAGACTTTGAATCGGTTTTCACACGGACCGTTGAATTATTTCGCGTCTCAGCATGTCGTGATATATGCTCTGCATAATATCCTAAATACGTCGAGAAAATGAAGAAGAGACCATTTATTGTCACAATTCACTAGCTCCATTTACTCTCATTTTGCACTGACCTATTGTCGCCATACCCGCTCCGATCAACATTAGCAGAAGACCAAGCGCCAATGCTCGACATGCATGCCATAAACATGATGACGTCATTTTGCCCCGTACCTAGAACAAATGGCATTTTTAAATACACACATTCTATTTTTCATTCATTTCTTTTGGTTTTGTATTGCAACAAGCAAACAAGTTGAAGGTCTAAGATTTAAAATTCAGCCAGGAAAAAATGGATTTTTATTCAAAAATCCTTGATGCAATCGGATAGCAAATTTATTGAATTTTAATTAAAATGCCATTTATTTTAATTTAAACCGTTCGTTCGATAAAAAAATGTAATTAATTTCAATAAGAGAAAACCTGATACATACCACCTGAACATTCCAAGTAGCTCCTATATGATTGTTAACATTCCAGAACAATGAAATTTTACCCCCCATTTGATACGGAAACAAAAGAAGCATACATTAAATATTCATAATATTTGATGTATCCACATCCGATTTCGTTTGTATATTTCATTTACCTGAAGCAGGGCATGCACGACGAACGGGACCAAGAGAAATCTTTCGACGACTTTGCCATTTTGCTGCCACACCACGTGCATGCATTTCGATACATACAGATAATCCTAATCCCAAATTACGGGCTTATCCACCACCCGTTATTTATTCGGTTCTTGCAAATCAATTATTCCTCTTGATTTGGGTCCAATATCTCTTCATTCAAATCACGGGGTATCATTCAGTTATACTCTGTTGTTAAAAATAAATAAATCAAATTATATTTAAATGCGGTCAACCACAATTGCCATCGTACGCCATGCATTCAATGTGTTGGCAAACAATAACGAAATGTGGAAAATGCAATTGAAGGGACAGTTAGAATCGCAACAGCCTATAAACGGGCTGCATTATATTATATAGATTTTTATCAACGGGGCGTAAATAAGTTTCATCAATAAAAACGTCGTCGAAAGCAATTACGATTATAATTTTGAAGGCGTCATGACTTTTGATGAAAACCGTGCATTTTGAAAACGCACACACACTCACAAATAAAGTTAATTGATTGCGTGTTATACGTATCTCATCAATCATCCGATTGACTGGCAACAAAATATTGTATTGCAAATATGTTGTGCATCAAATCAGTGTAATTGACACTCGTGCAAAAAAAGCGAGTAGTGACAACACACAAAATCACTCTAATCTAGATGTATATCAAAAGAAAAATTGTTGTCACACATCATCGCCTAGACATGCCCCTGGATATTTTCCGCTTGTGATATGCAATCACCGTATCCGAATGAGTGAAAATCAAAGACTACTACGATGATAATGATAAAAAAAGGAGAAAAAATGACAAGAATCGATGTCGAAATTCAACATTCGCAATAAACATTGCCCGTGGCCATAAAAGGCACAGCAAAAACTAAAGCAAAACACACGGCTGATGGATACAAAAGTATGCCTTAAATTGAAAATTTCTTCTTTCAAACGGAAATAATTTTTTATTATTTTGTTTTATCACACTTCTTTAAATTGGCAAATGAAAGATAAAAAACCAATTAACAAACTGTTTTCTTTTTTATTCCTCGGTCAAACAAAATAACAACTCTGAAATCACTGTCTATGACCGAATTTTTATATTGATATGAGGCAATTCACTTTGGACACACGACAATTAAGTGATGGTGAGTGTCAAGCACGACACTGGTATCAACAATAAAAAAAATATGGTACAAATGTTTGCTTGTATCGTTTCACTGTCGATGAAACGCTGATTTTGCGTCCGAAGGAAATGTAATTTTGCGAACGAAGAGAAATGATACAGAGAAAACTGGAGAAAATCTGTACGCATACATGAACGCACACACATACACAGACATACACTCAAATGGATATCTGAGCTTTATCATCTCACAGGCAGCCAAAAGATGCTTGGATAGGCAAACGGATTGAGGTACAACAGATGAACACATCATACGGACACATTCAGGCCATAGCATGAATTCCTTTTTATCGTATTCCCGTGTGTGTTACGTTCATGAATCGTATGTATGCGTAAATGAAAACGGTTAAACTCTCTAGCCTAACGTGGAAAATCGTTTGAGCCATTTTCATCAATTCACTCTGTTGCTCGCACTCTCTCGCTCTGGCCCTCAATGTAAAAAACCATTGCCTATACAACATATCTGTATTTATAGAATTTGCAACAGGTCGACATGCGCGTCATTCATATTGATTCGCAATAACATAGAGCTCGAGTGAAAAGACGAAAAGCGAAAGAAAGAATATGCCACAGGAAACTAGTACAAGAGTCTCTCGCTCGCTCTCAGTAGAATTTCAAAACATTTTCTGTCAATTTCATACCCACGATGAAAATGAGAAAAAGATGAAAATAACAAAACTGATGCAAAACCATATTCAATTGAAAACCGTGTGTATGCATGACTGCGTGCCATTTCTCAAATTTGAAATATGTCTCAAGCATTGAATGGTAGCAACGGTTAAATGGATGACACTTTTTGTGCACTCACAACAACAGGTCTTTCATCATTTACATTATCATATTGAGAGATAAGAAATCTGTCTGTCGCATTTATTCAATTGTTATATGCAGATGGAATGGAAAAATAAAATAAAATCGACAAATATGATGAAAAGTTGGCACTCAACACATTTTATAAGGGATTTGATAAATGGAAAACCTATTGGAATATGTAATTAATGACATCGTTTGGCGAATTTATTTCATAAAGATGGTATCATTGGTATTGTGTTGAATAAACAAAAAAAAAACATTTCTGACGTAGATGATGAAAAGAGTTTTTCATATTTGAAATAAATGACAGCTGTGTGTATGTGCATCATCAGAGTGAATGTGAAAAATAATAAATGACGTACATAGTACGAAAGCGACCGTTGCCTGGATTTTATTCATTTCATAGAATTTAGAAAATAACCGTTTACAAGCTCGCCGCTATTCAAAATGTAATCAAAATGTAAAACTACCCCATGCATACACACACACGCGCGCACACACATCCCTATCAGTGAAGAATAAAAAAATAAAACTTCTATGCCATAATAAACGGTTGTCAAGCGATTGCTTTGTTGTTCCACTTCAACTAGTGCCATAGAAACCGTTATACAACAAATGAATGCTATGAATGTTCTAACATGTCATTCCAAATGCAACGCATTTAGGATACAAGTTCTTTGAACGAAAATAATTTAATTTGATTTTTGTTTATTTTGGTCTTGATTTTTTATATTGAAATAATCGGTGGTGGCAATGATTTTAAATTACATTAAAACAATTACCGATGCCCAGGTTGGTCTGACTTGGCAATTTCTCCAATTTTTTGTTCTTTTTTATCGTCAATTTTTTCATTGAATTTAGAATCAACCGAATCGGGTGTGTGGGATATCATGGTCGCATAATCAACAACGATTAGCAGTGGCAACGGTAGATCGAACGATTTTATTGTACGATGAAAATGGTGAAAAACGTGATAAATTTGCCACAAAACCAATGGATCAATCCAATGGCAAAGAATCATATACGATTCGTCAAATTGCATTCAGTCCGGATTCAACAAAATTGGCCGTTGCTCAAAGCGATAATATTGTATACGTTTATAAATTGGGTGCCACATGGTCGGATAAAAAGGTGATTTGCAATAAATTTCCACAAACAACATCCATTATGGCAATGGTATGGTTGTCGATTGGACCAATCATCGCAGGTAAATTCCGGTCATCGCAAATATTTTATATTAATTTATGTGTAACTTTGATGAATAGCCAACATATCCCAAAACAAAAATTATATTTGTGAATGGAGTCGAAGGTACCTCATGGTTCCGCCTGTTTGCACACATAGAGCATACACATACATTTCGATTTTCTCTGTCGATTGTTTGCTTCGATAGAACCATAAATGCGTCTTTTTAATTAAACATTTACAAAAGAGGCTTCCGGTGCAAATGAGCATCGTTGGTGATGACAGAAGAAAATCCAAAGTAGAATGGATTACCAGCGGTCATAGTGAAAAACAAGGCACATTGCCTTCAACTTCCAACATCATTAAATTTGCGATTTAAACATTTTAATGTGCGCTCTTTATGACCATCGATTCAAGCGCAAAACAACAGAAAAATATATTTTTTGGCCGAAATGCTCCAGTTCGGATCTCATATGAGTTTGTATATATAAAAGTTATGCTTCATGCACACTCAATTTCAGTTGATTTATATGGTAAATTATAATTGACGTTTATCTTCGATGGAAAATCTTCTATGACCTTGATTTGTCTGGTTCGTTTTTTATTTTGTTTTTGTAAATTCAACGTATTGTGGTTTCAAATTGACTTTGTTGAAATTACTTTTGGTTTTGTTGAAAAAGTTTCCGGCTTTCCGGGAATAATTCCCACGACACTTTATTTCGAATATAATTTTTTTAATGATTTCGGAAGAAAAAGATGCTTATGCATAGAGCAGTAATG
>NW_022200251.1:0-39589 GCF_009176525.2 Contarinia nasturtii | reverse complement strand
TTTTTTTTTTTTTAGCTCATCAATGTAGAAAATTGAGGAGAATTCTTAAAATTTGCTAAGGTTTTTGGTTCAGAGAGATTTTTTTCCGATTTGCTAAGGTTTTTCGCGGAGAAAATTCTTTCGATTTGCTAGGGATTTTCGCCTCAGAAAGTGACTTCCAAAAAAAAAAAAAAAACGAAAATTTTTTTTTTTTTATTAATTTTTTTTTGTTTTTTAAAAAACCCCCCCCCCCCCCCTGTAAAATGTAGCTCGCACATTACTGACATAGAGCATGACTATTTTGTCTTATTTAATTAAAAACATTTGCCACATCGATGACATCATGAATATAGCGCCAAATTAAATATTTCATTAAATATACTCTCTATTGTATGCAAATGAGACATCCAGAACATGGCACAAAAGAGAGAAACTCATAATTATTCAATTTTATCGTTTTGAAATGAGAAATACAAATGAGAAATGTTAATTGGTTTGTTCATTCATAGGTTTGGAAGATGGTCAGGTTCGTGCATTAAATACAAAAACAAATAAATCACAACAATTGTATGGGACACAAAGCATGGTTGTATCTTTGGCGGCCAATGAACGTGGCACCGGTTTTGTTTGTGGTCATGATGATGGCTCGATTATTCGTTTTTTTATCGGCGAAGAATCGGGCGCTCAACTGTCTGGACGAATTATACAACATCAAACGACACCGGTGGCATTGGCATGGGCCAATGGCTATATCATTGCAGCCGGCTGTGATCGACGCATTATATTTTATGACTCACAAGTGAGTGTCAGCCAAATGAAAATTGTTCACATTTTATCTTCAGTTTCGTTCAATTCATTTTTTTTATTGATGTCAAGCGCAATTTAAATTGAATTTAAAAATTGATTCAACATATTGAAAATGCTCGACTAGGTCATATTTTGAATATTTTGGATATTTTGAGAAGATGCATTCATTAAACACAATGATTCATTTTCATTATTTCAGGGTCGACAATCACGCCTATTCGATTATTCGCGTGAAGAATTTGAAAAAGAATTTACAATCGCATCGGGTAGTCCAAATGGACAGGCGGTCGCAATCGGTAGTTTCGATAAAATACGAATATTTACGTGGAGCCCAAGACAAAGTGCTTGGAATGAATTGGCCACCAAACAAATCGATAAACTGTATACCGTCACTGCAATGAGTTGGCGACGTGATGGCGCAAGGTTAGTATTCTATTCAATTTTTCTCGATCCATTTATTTCTATGTTTGCTTCACTCTTATCAGATTGGTGATCGGATCGTTATGCGGCGCTGTAATTATGTTTGAATCGGCATTGCGACGAACGATTTTACAAGATAAATTCGAATTGACTTTTGTTGCGCCAAGCCAGGTGCTTGTTAAAGAGCTACAAGAATCAGCTGGTGAAAATGTGCTAATCGAATCACAGATTGGATTGGAAATCTATGATGTTCGAATTATGGGTTGGTTTGAATTGAATTTGATGCAATCGGATAAACAAATAGTCAATCAATTTTGAAATCATTTTTTCAGGTAAAAATAATTACCTCGTTGCACGCACCGATGAATCATTGATTTTATGCGATTTGACACGGAATTTGACGAGTGAGGTTTCTTGGACCAAATCAGGCGATCATGAAAAATTCTACTTTGAAAATCCAAATGTTTGCCTCATATTCAACGCCGGTGAACTGTCGTTGGTGGAATATGGCGATAATTTTATCTTGAGATCTGTTAGGACCGAATTCGTTAATCCGCATACAATTTCTGTGAGATTGAATGAAAGAGGAAATACAAAGTACATATTTTTAAATTAAATGAGAAAAAAATGTGAAGAATTTTAAGCGATTTTTTTTTTTTTTGCTTACAGAGACAACAAGAAATTAGCCTATCTGTTGGATATGAAAACTATTTGCGTGGTCGATTTAATTAAAGAGACAACAATCGCTCAAATTCAACATAATTCGAAAGTCGACTGGCTTGAACTGAATGAAACCAGCCAAAAGTTATTATTTCGCGATAAGAAAATGCGGCACGTGATATTTTTATTGATTATTTTTTCGAGAAAAATATTTTACTTGTTTTAAAAATTCCCGAATTTTTATTCATTCAATTTTTTCCCCGAAATTTGCAATACTTTTTTCTTTGAATTTAATTTTTTGTGTTTTTATATTTTTTTAAATCAAAAAAATTGATTACTTTTCATTTCAGTGTTTTACATTTTTTTTAAATTTTCATGTCAATTTTTTCGAAATTTAATTTTAGCTTATATTTAGTTGATGTCGCAACGTCTGGTGAGAAGCAATTACTATTACCAAAAGCGTTATTTGTTCAATGGGTAAGAAATCAATTATTTCATCATTTATGTAGTCGCTTTAATTTCAAGTAAAATCTTTTTAATTTTCATTCAATATCGCCTTTAGGTAATCCAAAGCGATGTTGTCGTTGCTCAAACTGACAATAATCTGGAAATATGGTATAACATTGATATGCCTGAGCATAAAACGTTGATGCCAGTTCGAGGCGAGGTCATTGACATCGTCCGCGAAAATGTGTGTATTAATTTGCCCTCAATTTGTGGTTTCCCCATTTTTGTGGTAAACAATTTGATTTAAAAATGAATTTATTAGGATAAAACGGAGGTGAAAACTCGCGATGGAGCATCTGAATTTACTTACTGTCTCGATGAAGGTTTGGTGGAGTTCGGTACAGCAGTTAACGATAATGATTTTGGTCGTGCAATATTGTTCCTCGAGACTCTCGGCGATGTACCGGCTGCAAAAGCAATGTGGCACAATTTAGCAAATGTTGCTCTGAGTCAACAGAATATTTTGGTAAAAAAATACGATTTAAAAAAATGTTCATACTTGACCAAAAAAAATACACCATTTATTGACACTGAATGGATTGCAGGTAGCTCAACGTTGTTTTGCCGCTCTGGGGAATGCATCGAAGACGTTTTACTTGAGCGAAACAATGAAAATAGCTGAAAAATACGAAGAAACAACCGGGCCTGGATTACAATGTCCAGAAGTTCGTGTTAGGCTTGCACTTTTGGACGCTGATCTAAGGTTTCAAAATAAAAAGCTAAATAAATGTCAAAAAAAGTAAAAAAAAACTACCAAATTTTCGTTTTTCCAGAACGGCAGAAATGATTTATCTTGAACAAGGAAATATTGAGGCTGCGTTGCAAATGTACAAAGACCTTCGAAAATGGGATGATGCGATCAAGTTGGCCGATCGTCGTGGTTATTCGGACATTGAAACTTTATTAAAAGAGCAAATGTCATATTTGTTGAAAAGTAATCAGGAAGAAAAAGCCGGCCAGGTGTTGGAAGCACGCGGTGAAACGGATCAAGCAATGACATTATATTTGAAAGCTAATCGACCAACAAAAGCAGCACGTCTATTACTGAAGTTGCCGCATCTACTGCACGACGAAGAATTATTGAATCGCGTCATTACATTGCTCATTAAGTCTGGTAACACTTTGCTGTTTCTTTAATTGATGCATTCTCTTCATCTTTCTTTTTTTTTTTAAATCCATTACACTTGACTAACAGAGTTGTACGAATTGGCCGGTGATTTGTCGCAGAAAATGAATCAGCCAAATGCCGCGATTGACTATTATCGTAAGGGTAAGGTATTTGCGCGTGCAATTGAGTTGGCTCGCAGTGTGTCTCCAGAAGAGGTGACAACATTAGAAGAAGAATGGGGTGATTGGTTGGTGAGTCGTCGACAAGCCGATGCATCAATTAGCCATTATATTGAAGCTGGAGCAACATCAAAAGCCCTGGAAGCCGCCGTAAATGCAAAACAATGGCTTAAAGCCGTTCAGGTAATAAAAAAATAAATCAATTGAAATAAATATGCATAAATTCTCTGAAATATCTGGCTATTTTTCAGATTGCACGAGTTTTGGACGAGCCCGATGAAATTAAGCAATTTTCGGTTGAACTTTCGAAACAACTTTCGCAAATGGGCAATATTACAGCGGCCGAGGAGATTTTGGTTCGGGCTGAAATGTACAAAGAAGCCGTTGATTTGTTAAATAGTTATGGTCAATGGGAAAAGGCATATGATATTGCTGAAAAATATCTTGGTAAAAATATTGTGCGTGATATGTTCATTGACATGGCCACAAAATTGGAGGAAGAAAAAAAATTACGCGATGCTGAAAAAGTATTGCTAACCATAAACGAGCCCGATTTGGCGATTGCAATGTACAAACGATTGGAACACTACGATTCAATGATTCGATTAGTCGAACAGTATCATCGTGAATTGGTGAAAGATACACATTTGCATTTGGCACAAGAGCTCGAAGCAAGAGGTAGATACAAAACGGCAGAAAATCATTACATCGCCGGTGGAAATTGGCAAGCGGCTGTTTATATGTTTACCAATGCAAATCTATGGGAGGAAGCGTTTCGTGTGGCCAAACAGAAAGGTGTTGAAGGCGCTTCCAATCAGGTTGCATACATGTGGTCACGAACGCTGCCCGTTGACGGTGCATATAAGCTACTTTCAAAAATGGGACTCATCGAAGCGGCAATTACTTATGCATGTAAAGATAAAATTTATGATTTTGTATTGGAATTGTGTCACATGGCAAATCGACCAGCCGATGATATTCATTTGAAAATTGCTCAAGACTATGAAGACGAAGGGAAATTCACTGAGGCCGAACCGGAATATTTACTCGCCAATAAACCGAAAGAGGCAATTTTAATGTACACACATAGTCGAGATTGGCGGTCAGCACTTCGTATTGCCGAACAATATCTACCCGGTGCCGTCAATGAAGTGCTTTTAAGTCAAGCGGCCGATGCACTCGAATCACGGAATTATATTGACTACGAAGCATTATTGATTCGTGCCGAACGAACCGACATTATTTTACAGCATTACAAAGAGAATTTAATGTGGGATGATGCCATTCGAATTGCCAAAGAGTATAATCCGTCGTCGTTGAACGAATTGAAACGATTGCAAGGCCAATCGAGTCGCAACAGCGGCTTAGCAAATGACTCGAGACAATTGCTACAAGAAGCATCTGATTATGCACGCAATGAACGATTCCGTAAGGCAATTGATTGCTTGATGAAAATTAATCAAATTCCAAATGCCGATCCACAAGTCGTTGAACAAGCGCTTATACGTGCCGCTGATATGTGTAATCAATTTCTTGAGGGAAATGATGCCGTTGAAGTAGCACACCAATTGGCGCCTAGTTTATTGAAATTAAATCAAATTCCAACCGTTGCTCAACTATATTTGGCTGCCGAATTACCAAAAGAAGCGGTCGATGTATTTATACAAGCCGAATATTGGAATAAAGCACGGCGGCTGGCCAAAGAGATTGACCCACAATTGCTGGCGTATGTTGAAAATCAACAGAAAATTCGACTTCGTAGCGATGGAAATATTGAACAATTGGCTGATATTGGTGAGCTCATTATTTCATGAAATTTCGATAAATTAAGACTACACCGTATGTCATTTAATGCGGTTCGATTTTTGTTATGTAATCTTTTTTTTCCTTCTTCGTATAGATGTAATCGCTGCACTGGATTTACTAGCCGAACAAGGCCAATGGACGCGTTGTATTGAAAAGGCAAAACAACACAATATGACTATAATGCATAAATACCTTGCCCAATATGCAGCACACTTAATCCAAAATCACGATATTGTCAATGCATTGCAATTGTATCTGCAGTATGGTGCACCGGCTTTACCACAAAATTACAACATTTACTTGCGTATTGCGTTGGGCTGCTTTGCATTGCGTGAAGCTGATGGTGTGCATGTGTGGAAAGATTTACGAAATTTCCTTTTTCAATTGACACAATCAATTCGAGCCGAATCAAGTGATAACAATGATAAGATGCGCCTTAGCTACGATCAATTACTATTGATAGCACATTATTATGCAACACGGGCGGCATGCCGTGAAGTACCTTCACTACATCAAATCGCTGTTAAAATATCAATCGCATTGATACGATACAGTGATGTAATTCCGGTTGATAAGGCATTCTTTGAGGCTGGAATGGATTTACGAACATTGAATCGTGAATGTGAAGCATTTGTATTTTTAAATCAATATTTAGATATTTGCGAAGCAATCGAAGATGCAAGCAATTTAGTCGATTTTTCCGATTTACATGATATTACGGATATTCCTGAATCGGTGCCAATACCCGAAAAAATGCATTTACACGATGAACAAAATGTACACGAAGAAATACGCGAATGGGTCTTGGCCATTAGTATGGACCAAAAAATTAATCAGGTGCGGAATTATTCATTATACAATTTTTTTCTTCAAAAATATGAATAAACTTTGAAAAGAATTACAAAACTGACAAAAAAATATTTAAAAATTGGTAAAAAAATGTCAAACTAAATTGGGCGAAAAAATAAAAAATTCTTACATAATTCTAGATATTACCGACCGATGATCGTAATTTATACGAGTCACGCGTCTTTGATCACGAGCAACCATGTGTTATTAGTGGCTATCCAATTCAGCATAAGCAACCGGTGATTTTCCAACGATCACATCGTCAGGCGAATCGTGATGTCTGGAGCAAATTGACGGTGTCTGCAAAAATGTCACCACACACAAGCATACCCGATACAATTGAATTTGTCGAAAAATGGTGTGGCCATGCTAATTTCATTGCCTATTAGATTTTACAAATGAATTCTAAGCTGTTGTATTTTGTTTTGTTTTCATTTTATGGCATACATTAATGTAATATCCTTTATTTGCTAAAAAAATCCGTCTTTTGTTTCGTTTTCTTTTTTTTTAAATTTCCATTAAATTTAAATGAATGAATTTGATTACTAGAAATTGTTATATTATCAATAATTGAGTTTGTATTTAGATTAAAAATTGGTTTGTGTTTCGAATAAAAACAATATTCAAATAAAATGCCTAACAATCGGGTGCAATTTATTATTTGGTTCGATTTTTCTTGTCTGTTGTCATTTTTGATCAATATTTTCTTTCTTTCCTCTATTCAGTTTTGTGTAAATTTTAATTTCCTATTTAATTCTAAATTGTTGCCGACAATCCAACGACAATTAACAAAATACATGTACATGTGATTAGCTTCTTGCGTTAAAACGAAATAGCCGAAAAAAAAACTAATAATTATACAAAATTAATTTTGTGTTGTTTTTTTTTTGCGAAGAATTCAAAGAAATTTATAATTTTCTTTGCACTTTCTCACTCTTAATGCGTGTTCACAATTTAATCAAATATTTTCTTTTCGCTCTCAAACAAATTTAAACAATCGATTCTTTTTATCATAAACACCTTCGATGAATTTTGGTATGATTTCTTTTTATATGCGTGAATGGATAAAACATAGAATAAATTCAACCCGAATGGACATTGAATAAATCACCAGCCGATGGTAACGGTGCCAGTCCGCCTGTCACATCAGGCAATTGTGTGAGGTCCGGAAGATTATTCAAATGATTTTTTATCTCCTTTTGAACATCTTTCACTTTAACCAATTTTTTGTTGTACTCCTGTAAACAGTGAAAAATAGGTTTCAATAAACCAATTTCAATTCACAAAACAACACATATTGAGCGCAAAATTTCAAATTTTACTAAAGACTGTTTCTCAGGGCAGTATATTTGAGTAGGAGTACTTTTTGGAGCCGAAGGAGTACGTATGCTCTGAGAAACCGTCTCTGAATTTGACCAATAACGAAAAAAAAATCGTACCTCGAGCCGTTGTTCTGCTTGTGCCAATAGTTCCTTCTGTTCAGCTTGAAAATCTTTCAGCATTTGTGTCAATTTTTTACGCTCCTCCATTTCGACCGACAGCCTTGTATTATAGTCATGTAGAATTTGTGCGGCTTCATTTACCTGAAGAAAATTGAGAATTTTCATATTTTTTTAAAATTCGGGTCGATATTTCAAAAAAAAAAAAATGTAATGGAACCTACTTGAACTATCAATTTAGCGGCTGCGTCTTTGTCTTCAAGCTTCGACAGCAGTGCAATTTCAGATACTTCCGGTGGTAAATTGGCGATACGCTCTCGAATATTGGCATCACTTGAAGCTGAATTTTCTAGATTAATTAGCGCTTTGATTAGCTCCTCTGGTTCCGGTGGATCGCCTGTAAAATTGAAAAAAAAAGAGAAGAAGATAGATTCAGTTAAAAATGTCAATCGTCAAACTACACTGAAAATGAAGAAAACTCACCAGCTGGTACCTTTGGACTGAGAATAACATGCGTTTCAACGGTGCCATTGATTTCGATTGTTTCACGTTTGCCATGCTCTTTGCCTGATGTGGATGTTTTTTGTTTTTTACTGCTTGGCTCTTTGCCATTTTCAATGCCATCGGTGCTCTTTCGTTTTGATGTTGATCCCGTGCTCGTGCTATTCTGCGTTTTCTCTCCAATATTATTCAATGCATTTCGATAGTCTTCAATCTGTTTTTCATCATAGACACCTCGATCTTCCCAAATTTTCAATATACGACCTAAGCTGCCTAATGTTTTTTCATCACTTGAACACGTCTCACCGATATGTGTGAAGGCATTTTTCAGCATTTTTCCAAATTCTTTGCCGTATTCGGGTCCTTTTTTCTTACTATTTTGTATAACATCGTTGGCAAGGTACATGAATGTTAATTTTTTACTTTGAGGCACTGCATTCCAAACGAAAACAAAAAATCAAAGAAAACAAAACATTAACATTATTTTTTTTTTAAATAAAAACAATCATTTTATTATATTCTCAATTTTGTTTGTGATTCAACAATGATAACATGGAAACGGCAACATCTACTGTTGTCGCAAATTCATTATCATCAAAAATCGTCACATCGATTTGACAACACCACTGAGCCATTGGATGCATACAATTGAGGTTATGATCTATTTGCATGGAATGCAATAAAGATTTGGATTTTTTGTCGTCTGAGTGCTTTATTTTCGTTCAAATAATATAGAGATTCACAGTATACCGATAACAATTTCACTGTATTTTGTTTTTACCTTTCATCAGTTCCTTGTACCATGACTTCACGATATTGGCATAGTGTTTGCGATGATGGATCAACCATAGAGACAACGTTTGAATGCTTTGTTGGCTTGCATTTAAATCAATAAGTTTTTTAATCAATGCCGTTTCCGTAAATGCTGACATTTTGTTCGTTTAATTAATATTTTGTTTATATGTCTATTTTGTCCGATGCGGCCGTTTTGAAACAACAACAACAGCGAAAAAGAAAGTCTTATCAATATCTCTTTTTTCGTGTCACACTATTTTCGTCTAGTTCGATTTGTATTTTGTCTTTTGGTTGCACTCGATTCGTGGTGATTGTGTCTGTATTTTTTTTTACTCTTACGACTTCAATCGACTTGAATTTTTCTCAATGCAAATTCGACCGTCGAATCACCTGTTCCATTTGTTTATTTTGTTTAACTATTTCCTTGTTTACGAACTTAATTTTCAATCATCAATTGGTGTCAGCTAATGTCTCGATGATTTACTACTTTATTTAGATGAACATCGTCTTAATCTATGCATGTACTTGAGAGGCAAATAAAACAATTGAATTTTGAAACGTTTTCTTTGTTATTATTCTTTTTCAGTGTTCAATGTTTTTCGATCTTTATTTTAATTTATATGTTAATATGTACTCGTTAATGTTAGCATCGGCTTTTTTTTTCCCGGAAAAAATTGAACCTTGTTTTTTTCTCTTCTGCCCAAACAACGAAAAACAACACAAACAAATAAGAAATCTTTTGATGAACCAATCACAAATGCATGTTTTTCATTTGAAGCTATTATTTTATGTCGAAAGTTAAATTTAGTTCAACTAAAAACAAATACAGTGTATTCCTTTTTTTTCTTGGTTAATGTTGTATGCTGAGTATTCTTATGTAAAATGTTTCGAACTAATGTAATTATCAAATTCTTTCTTCTTTTGAAAAACAAAACAAAAACTATTTTGTTGTTTGGTTGAAATTCATCAATTAAAACCACAGATAATTCAAAGTAAAAACAAAATTTCGGAGAAACTGCTTTCAATCAATTGTGTCGCACATTTTTCTTCGTTTGTAATACGGTGCGTGTGTGTATGTGTGATTGTATGTAATTGTGTAAAGTCGCAAACGAATGACGTTTATGCCGTGCTGAATGGGTGTGTGAACGAACCGTAATGAGTGCCGTGAACCCGACATTATGTTCAGTTTCACCGTGTTTGGTGTGGTGAATATGACAAAGCTCGTTTGCTATAGCGCTCAATTTAATACGTGACTTTTCGTTCTAGAACCAAAATGTGAGCACATTATTTTTTTGCATTGACAACAACAAACAATTTGCAAGAACCAAATGTTCTTTTTGGACAAAAAAAATAATGGGATGAGAGAATATATGATTGTTTGATTGCATCAATCGTTTGGCATATTTGAAATGGCAACATTCTCGACCAACTTTTTATGGAAATCTTGAGGAATATGATGATCATGTTCATGGCCATATGATTCGACGAATCACACCGAAAAAAAACCCACAAAAAATAAATAAATTTGTATGTATATTTTGTATGCATATTTTATAGCCCGAAAACTAGACAAAACCGATTGAAATCAATCACTAAGAAATAGAAACAGTTTAGTAAATATCACTGGGAGAGCAAAAGGCAGAATTCCTACATGTATTTCTATTTAACTTTTTTTTTAACAATTCAACTGCAAAATAGTAGAGGAAAATTGAGTTAAATTTTGTTTTGGCAACGCTTTTTTTTCACATGTTCATAACGTGACATTTGCATTTGCATATTTATTTGGTTGGCATATTACAGATATGCTATTATCGTCATATAGATATCGCATCGCATTAATCGTTCAGTTTTTATTGCTTTGCATTCTGTTTCTCTAAATTCGATTGACTTTGAACATCTGCGCCATTTCCAATTTCAATTTTTGTCTATTCTTCTCAAGTGTTCTATGCCTGTCTTTATCGCTTGTCGGATATATGATTTGAATATGCATTTATTGTATTTTATCACAACCAGAAAACATAAGCTGATCAAGACAAAGTGAATTGACGCGTTACTAATTTGTCTATTGATGAACGCAAAAAAAGCAATCTGTCAGGATCAATACGTACTAATTAATTTGATTTTGGTTGGGTGGAGTAAAACTTGTTTTATGCTCAAATTTATCAGCCAAATATCATCTCCTTTTGGAACAATTTTATTGCCAAAGCCGATAGTTGAACATCCACAACATACGAAAAGCAAAAGAATCACTTCGATTGCTATCGATTTGAACGGAATAGACGTAAAAAAATCGCGGACACTTTTTTTTCTTTACAAAATGGAATGCAAAATGATAATTAAATCGGTAGAAATGGAATGCAAAGTGATAACCAAATATTATCATTAATATTTATTGAAAAAGTCTACATTCTAATTTCTTGATTGAGAAATCATCGATGATATAAGTATGTAAACAAAAATAAAAAAGCAAACCCTTAAAATGTCCATTGAATTTGCATAATACCAAAAACAAACATGCATCAAACACATTTGCAATTTGAATTTATTTGTTTCGTTAGAATTCTTGATGGATAAGTGTGCATTCCTTGTGACTATATCGTGTCTATTCCTGTCGCAATCGCACCGAAACCCAGAGAGTTTGTTTATGTTTATTTTATTGCAAAATAAATAAGTGGCCGTTTTTGTGTGACGAGATATATGTATATCTGTCATGAAAACAGGCTGTTTTTGTTGTTATCGAAATAAAACCGTCTCTCTATTCACAATTGTTCTGTATTCGGTTCAATTACAAAATTGCTGAAATGCTGAAAACCAGTAACGATGCAATGATATCTATCTTGTAATGATATTGCCTAAGTTTCATTGTGCATGCGTAAAATGAATAGCTTCGCACAGGCACTGTTTTCTTTTCGCTTTCGTTTTGAAGGTACAATTTATGTGTACCACCAGCAATGTGCACATCATAGCACTCTCATGCGTCCGTACACTAGTACAAACACTTTGGCACATACCATTCGCATGTAGTACATGTGATTTGAAGCACGAATGCATATTTTCACATCTTCAATACAAAAAAAAAACAGTCAGCCAAAGGAGTCAGCACACAAAAAAAGTATAGTTTATTGATGAAGTAAAATAATAACAACAAACAAAATCAAGACACACACAGGAGACGACATATTCAGGGAAAACAAAATACCGTTTTTATTTCATTTCATTTCATGAATGCAATACAAATTGAAACTGGATACAATGCGAATTGAGCACAACACACCAAACCATTCAGTTAAAGGCTTTAAATTGCATACAGATTTAACCGTCTATATACGGAATTTGAAATGCAATGGAAATGTATTAAATTCGCGCGCACTTGCATATGCTTCGGTTGCTCTTCTGACCACACCATTTCGGCATTGTTGTTCTGTTTTTCATCACATCTATGGCAGAAAAAAAAGTAGCGAGAAATAAGAAAAAAAAAACACTGTTTAAATAAAAATCGAGGCACAACAAGCAATCGTGAATTCGATATTCGCGTCCATGTCCAACTCATCGTTGCTATTCTTTTTACAGCTGCTGTGTGTTGTTTTTGCTTTCGTTGGTCGGTCGAATTGAATTGACCGAATAAGCGACCATCACGGTATTCATAATTTAAGTTGCACGTAACTCTCGTGTATAACTCTTTTTTTTGTTGTATTTTTTCTTCTCTTCTTTCAAAAAGCACAAACATTCGAAGATATGCATGGACCGAACATAGAGAAGACAGACAAAGTAAGAGACACACATTGAATACGATGAGAATGGCAACAACAAATGCCGCCATGTACACCTATGTGCCCCGTGCCGTGCAGACTTCAAAAAGTTTGCTTCGATCCAATATGTATTTTATGCAAGACAGTATGTAAACGACCTTCCGACAGTAAACATCGATTTTGATTTGAGTGAATTAAAAAAAAGGTTTATCATCATAATCTACATCGATTACTCGATAGAATACTTCTTCGATTTGAATTTGATTGCTTGTCTTTCTCCAAAATAACAATCTGTCTAATTTCAATCAGTTTTTTTTTATCTTTGATCAAAATTCATTTCTTATTTTCCATGAAATTTCGGCTACTTTATTAATTGTGTAACGGTCATATACATTATATTACTTTGTTGAAATGCTTCTTCCTCCAATTTCGAATGTTACTCTCTTTTCTTAGCTTGATCGCCAGTCTTTCAATGAGTGCATAGTTTTCATTTAGGAATTACCATTCATTGAAGTCATTCGTAGTAAAGTGAGACGTTCTTTTCTTTTGCCATTTTTACAGCACAGATTCGAATTGAATCCAGATTGGCTGGAGTTGGTTGAAAAGTGTGAAAACATTTCGTTTCAATAAATTTTTGGTGTTAAATTTATTTTGGAGCTACATCACAGCAGAACACTTTATGCAAAAGAATCAAGTAAGCGAAAGTGCCTGAAAACCGCTGATAAAGTTTGTGAAAGTGATTAAGTGACATTGGTCGACGCAAGAGCAAAAAATATTAATAACACTAAAGAGAATTAAGCAAAAGAAGAAAAAAAATACCAAACACACATCGTTGATCAAGTGAATGCCTTAGCGTAAGTGTTTTTGCAACACTTAAAATATTTGTAATTAAAGTAAAGCGAGCAGAAGAAGCCCAAGCATATTTCGACGACATGTTTCGTGTTGCGATATTGGTGATTTGCTTTTCGATTGCATCGGCTCAACGGGCGAGTGGAAACATTGGTGGCAAAGGTAAGCCTTGGTAGAATGAGAAATTAATTTTCATTGTGTACATAATTTCGGTGGTGTTGGCTTCAGTCAACGGTTACTTTAAATAATTAAAAAAAAAAAAAAATTAAATTCAAACAATTTTTTAACATCAACTGACACAAATTGTACAGTACTCAAAACATAACTTTAATAATACGGATTTTTAATTAATTGGACTGATTAACTGCGGTTCAGAGATTTTTCGCTTCAATAAAAACCAATACAACTAATACCGACTAGACTAGTATTTGCAGTTCATACTTAAAACCAAAAAAAGAGTAGACACACTTTTTTGTGTGTGCACGGAAATGAGACAGATAAGAAATGAATAAAATCAACATACTGTAGAGAGATACATTGTTTGTTTGCTTTTTTTTGAAACGTCGTATAGCAATAGTTTGAAATTGATCGCCAATATCCTAGTTAGACATTCGTTTAATTGAATTTGATGTCGTTTGTGGCTCTTTTCCACCGTCTCCCTCTCTCGCTCGCTCTCGCTCTTTCCTTCTCTCTCTCTGTTCAACGTTATTTTTGTATCAAAGATTGTTGTGTTTCTTAGCAAGTGAGCAATCAGCACGCACAGGTACTTTTTGCCGTATACATTTTCATTTTCAATGTGGATATATTATATCATGCCCAGTGAAAGTTTTTATGCGCCCGCATTCGAAAGCCTATCACTTTCTTACGCTGTACTCTTTATATATGCGCACATCACACACATAATCTTTTTTTCGTGTGATATCAGAAAATATCGATTTTTTTATTGCATGCCAAAAAAAATGTAATATTAAAATAGCATTGAGAATGTAGATTGCAAACGAATTGAAATTCCAATTACGTGGATTTAGTGAAGAGGAAAAAAAGTGTATCGAGCGGCACATAGCTTTAATATCGGATAAACGGTCATTTGTTTACTGGAAAAATAGCATTTTGTGCACCTGAAATATGTGCACATAATTCACATTTGGCCTTTTCACCATGCCGCCTTCAGACTTCCCATCGAAACCATCGATGCGAAATGTAGACCAAAAACAATCTCACACACACATATATACACCATTCAAAATATTCATGTTTATTGAATCGCAGTTTAATCAGCAGTGTTATGCATATTCAATTCAGATAATAAGATATGTGCGCACACTTGCTTTCATTCCGAATCGTCAATTTTGGTTTTTCAGATGGAAGAGAAACAGAAAATGAAAAAAAAAACAACAACAGTCGAGCAATAGCTTAATGTTGCGTTTTAGTCGGTTTGTATATTTGCCGATGTGTATATAAATATTATGTTACCGATTTTTCTTCGGAGTTTGTTTAATTATGTTCCGGTTTTTGCAGTGACACAAGTTGGTATTCGAATGTGTGTGAGTGTGTGTGTGTGTTTTTTTTTGGGTGAGTTAGGTCTCAAGAAAGCGAGAAAGAAATATGCTGAAGATCACTTTCTCATGCATACACACACTGGTTGTTGCTCTTATAATATTCGCATGCGCTCAACCGATAAAAATTCACGACACAAACAAATTCAACATTTTTGTTGTTTTGAATGGGTTTTTTCACTCTTTTCTCGCTTCCAAATATGTTTTAATGGTTAGCGTTGTTGCTACTTTGAACATTTTATGAGAAGTTTATGACTCAATGGAGACAAATGCGCTGATTTTACTTGTCACATTTTATTTTCCCTTCAAATGATAAACAATGTTATGTTACTCGTTAGTTTAGGCTGATGTTTTTTCTTCTTCACATCGAAATAAGTTTCTCGAGTGACTGTAAGGCGGTTCTGTAAATAAATATAAGAGTGCGATAAAAAAAATATATGAATTGCCGTATATAATTGAACCAAATGCCAAATTCCACATGATGATATCACGTACAAATCCAGCCATATCATGGAACCGAACACCCGTGTGTGTGTGTGTGTGTGTGTGTGTGTGTGTGTGTGTGTGTGTGTGTGTGCGTGAATGAAAGAGAAATGTCAACGAAATAAAATGAGATGATGTTATTGAATTTAACATTGAATAAATTGCTGTGCACAGCAAAACGATAAAAAATGGCAAAATATATTATGGCTACCGATATGTGTCTTCGCACAAAAATGTTTATTTATTTTTTTTTTCCGTCACTTTCTTCTCACATTGAGTTCTCTGTGCTTTTGTCGCTCAAAACTGGCTCTTCAACGTCGATGTGTATTCATTTGTCAATTCGGTTATTATTGCTTTTTCGGTGCCAGTGACGCTGCGTAAAGAAAAAAACCGCCGAGTTTTCTTCAATCCCACTCGTTTTTATTTGTTTATATAATCATAAATCAGGCGCACGATAATTATTGTTGATTGTGCGATGTGCATCAATCCCATTACAGCGTCGTGTGCTAAGTGCATTCCATGTTTGTGCCGACAACACAGAATTTGACCGAAATTATCGTTTCACAATGGTTTTATTCACTATTTTTTTTATATGCCGCTGCTATTAACCAACAAAACTACCAAATTTACGGAACGAACAAGTAGCATAATGAATAAACCGAATTTATATGTGGGCATCTTGAGGTTGCAATTAGCATTTAGGGTCAAGTACTGTTAAAATTTGATGAAACGACACACAGCAAATTAAAGAAAATAATAAAATTGCAATCGACTCATGGGCTGCATTGAAATGATTCGATTTATTGTTTTTTTGGAGCAGCGTTTTTTTAACTTTAAATTGATTAATGGACATGTTGCAGTGCTTTTTTATCAATGTTTGAACCATTTCTGCGATTACTTTTATTGGCATTGTGAATGTTTAACGTTATAATCCATTTGCGTAATGTTTTATTCTGGATATTAAAAAAAAACAGATATTAATGATTGGAACGTTGATTTTCATGAGATTGGCGTTACAAACGCACAAGCGACACAATAATTACAGCCCTAAAAACGGGATAACGGCGCAATAAGTGCCCATAGCATCATCACACAGTGTCCATCCAATTGCTTGGGGAGGCATGATTTGATGCAGATATTCATGTGAATCGTCCTTGACAAGACGATGATTAAAGTTCCAAATGGCCTTACTCATAAGCAAGCACATTGTGAAGCACAAAAAAGCAAGAAATACAGATACAGAATTGTTAAATGCCAACCATCCTCATTGTTATGTTGTCAGTAACTGAACCGACCGCTTTTTTTATCGTATTGAGATGACACGAAGTGCCTTGTTTTCCATAGTTTTTGTTTTCTTCTTTTTTCGTTATGATTCTATCTGCATGTTTTTTTTATCTTCTCATTTTTCATTTCTCGATCAAGCTCTGATCGTTGTCGGTGTGCTTTGTTTCAGAAGTAATCTTTTCGCCGTTTGGTTTATGAATTCACACAAAACCACTGAACCATGCAATTCACAATGCAATGAACCTATCGCTGATTTCTTTTATATAATAAGTTCAAGACTCTTTCTTTTTATTGAGATAACGAATTTTGAAGCTCTTTTTTGCCATAGCGCTTCTTCTTTGGCACTTTGATGAATGATTTAACCGTTATCGCAATGTTGGTGTGATTAGAGACAGACTAGATTGGGGTTACATCTAATTAGCTTCATTCATTTGATACGAACCGAAAGATTTTGGATAATCCAAATACAATCAACTTTTTTTTTTTGCATTTTGCTCTCTCTCTTGTGGTTTTACTTCTCGAAAAAAATCAAATAACACCTACCAATTAGCCGCATGGGTTGATGGTGTCTGTTGTGGTGATTGTATTGTAAAAACGTTTTTTTTTGTTGGTTTGTTGTTGATTTTGCTAAGAATAAACACACATAAATTTCCACGTTTTTCCTGAATGAAACGATGACCAAAGAGAAAATCTTCTTCTCTCTCTCTCTTCCTTCTCTCTCTCTCTCTCATCGCGCCCGAAAAAACAAACAAATAGGAATCGGTGACGAGGAAATACAGCGTCAAAACCGCATCACAGCTCAAATTGTAGCAAATTACTTGGAACGTCGTTTGTTCCCTCATAAATCGCCCACACACCGACTACCAACGGTCGACGAAATTTTACCGACCACAGCACAACTACTAAATCAACATAGTACGGCCGAATCAAAGACAAAAATTACAAGACAATTAGGGCATGGTACAAATGCAGCACCACCGCCAAACACCGACGTGGATATTGGTGATGACGATGACTATGATAACGATGACATCGACACCAATGAACAATACATTGATCCAAACGATCCAGAAAATTTACAAAGTGTCGAATCAAACCATGTGGACTCTTACTATCCAGATATGAACGATAGCATTAGCAATGAGAACGAAGGCAGGTGTTCACAAAATTATTTCAATTATTTATATTTTCAGTTTGATTTTTTCTCCATCAAATTTTAATTTCATGAAATTGACGACGAATTTTTGAAAAATCCGCTCAATTTGCAAAACAAATATATGCCAAAGCCTTTATTTGAATTGAATAGGTGACTTAACCGTAGTTAGACTCACTTACATTCACTTGAACGGTTCATATTGTTTGCGAGAAACCATTTTAAATAGCCATAACTAAATCAGTTAAACGACTTTGACATTGAAAACATATTCGAACGCAAAATGATTACCATAAAATCGATATTGAAATAGAAATTTAAACAATTGCCCCAATAAGACTTGATTTTGACATTTGAATTAATAGCAACCGATTGCCAATGGCTAATATCACACTTGACTCATCAAAAAATGATGGAGAGAAGAGAGAAAAAAACGCAACATAACAGTTCATCACTTGAATTGGACAACAAGAACGAAAGCCATCGGACTGGCAAGGTTGAGCTTAAAAAAACACAGAGACATTTTTACTACTGGGGTTCGTGCATTGACAATTAACATATTGCGCTCTCACTGTGTATGAAAAAACACTAGCTGATGCGAGTGAATCGCACTGATGTCGTCCATTAGCACCATAATAACAGTCAATTAAACAAAATTAAAATTATGAAATGACAACATACGATCGAAGTTGAATACTTCACATCATTTTACAGTTATCACTGACAACAAATCACTCTGAATCAGGTGTCGATGTAGACATATTGTTTAGATTTTTTTGTTGATGAGTTTGTGCGATTAATCAACAAACGATTATCTAAAAATCAAGGATACATTCAGTTCCCAGCCCCGGTTAGCTGTGTGTGTGCTTTGAAGTCAATTTGTCAGATGTGACATGAAAATCATCGCAGTCACAATGAATGACAATTGGTCAATGTTCCAAACAAAGCGGCGAATCCACTTGATGAAAGCCTGATAACGCAATAAAATTGCCATTAGTGTTCGTTATTGTTGTTTTTTTTTTTTTAGATTTGGAAATATCGTTAAATTTCTTTGCCACTGGATGCTTTTGAAAATGCAAAACAAAAGACAAATGGCTGATTAAATGACGGAATCAATTCCGTTGACAACACACAACAACAAAAAAAAGAATCACCGAAAAAACGAATGCAAATGTGAATCATTTCGGATGAACTTTTTTTTCTCTCTCTTTTATTTATCGATGATGATGATGCACGCGTGTAACACGATGATGGGTGTAAAACCTGTATTGATCACTTTTCGAATCGAAAACGAAATGAAATAGAATAAACTGAAATATATTGTGCTTCGAAAAAATGTGAAGGTTGCCCACACAGAACTATTTATTATACCCCATAAGAAGATGACTACAAAGTATAAATCGAGTCTCTGACCTTATCACAATTGAGTGTGAATCGCATATTTATTTTTTATACGCATGTATGCTGCACAATTTGCAGCCTCATGCATCCGAAATCATCACAAAGAAGAACATGTTTGATTATAGCCGCTGGATGTGCGAGACTATTTATGAAATCAGCATTTTCGATATGATAATTTATATCGATAATCGCTTGAAGACAATGTACAGAGAGATTTAATGATGTTCGATGTAATGAAATTCGAATTATGATTGCGTGCGCTTTAGAGTGATGAGAAAAAAAACAACAATTATATTGCCAATCGTAATTATCACATGATTGCGTAGACAATTGACTTACCTATTTATTTCATCGAAATGCAATGAGCCGTATACATTTAATTGGCATCCAGTTGATTTGAATAAAAATAGCACACAAACCGTTTTCCAATTAAAACCGTTTCATCATCAACCGAAATGAATTGCGAATGCAAGGCACATACCGGTTTTTATCGAAGTGCAAGGGTCTTTTGCACACAATCGATCAAACCATTTAAATTCAACGGATTGACAGACATGGGCACGGTCCAGATGTGTCAAAATAGAATGAAGTATCAAGTGGCTGAAGTCAGTTTTAATTATAAATTCCGTGTATAAAAAAATAATACTTATTATTTCTTTTGTCTTCTTTTGCCACTTTTCTTACAATTCTTCTTCCTGGATTTATATAAATCAAAACGTCGGACGATTGTTGGTAAATTCAAACGTCAGGCGATTCAATTGAAACTGCATAATGTCAATAACCTGTTTCGGTATCAAAGTTGATATAGCAACCGCTCCAATTTTCTTCAACACATCACATATCACCAATTTAATTCGATTAATTAAAATGTTGAATTTCACACTTGTCATCGCATTGGCAATCATGCTAATCTTATCGTGCTAGTTCATTTGGATTTTTCCACCTTTATGCGAACACACTATCGTTTATATTATGCACTCATTCGCCAAACAGCGCTGTTTTTTGAACATTCATAAATCGTATTTCATATGCAGAAGAAGAAGAAGCAAAAAAAGCCAACCAAAGATTTTTATAATCCGATTTTGTTGATTTAGTATTCGAACTAACCATAAAATTGCATCCGAAAATTTTGAAGTGGCCTCGAATATGAAGAAGCACCCATATTTGTCACGTTGATTTGCTATGCATCAGTGCAGTTTTCGATTTGATTTAAATAAATTTGCTTAATCGTTAGAAAACCAAAAAAAAAAAAACGAATCAAAAATGGAATGGAACGGAAGTGGCATTTTTCGTTTTAAAATTTTTATATTTTGAACATTTATTACGAGTGGCACTAGTTTCTAATGAATTCAGTCGATGGTTTCGTACGAAATGTAGAATAAAGTTTCGTAAGTGATTGACGCCTGTGTGGGCACTACCTTTTACTCCTTTTCGAAATGGCATTGTCTATACGGCATCGATCTATTTCTAAATAGAAACCCTAGAAATAATCGAGAATTATCCGTATTAAATAAAATGTTTTTAAATGTTTTTTTATGTTTTTTATCCGTATTTCCATTCAAAATATTAACCATTCGCTCAAAGAAAAGTGAACATGTTCCATTAAGCGCCAAATGGTATATTTTTTCCAATCATAAATTATGTTGTTAATGATCCAAAAAGGCACAAGAGAGTTTTGGGAACGTTCAATTTATTCATTACAATATTAAAATTTATGATAATCGCCGGATGTAATCTGGTGCATACATCAGACGCTGGCCAAAATTATAACAATGCGAAAGAGACCAGCAATTTTTGATTCGTTTATTTTTTTTCCCTTAATTTATGTTGAATGTAAGCTGAAAATTAATGTACATGTTTATCGTTCATTTATAATTATAAATTTACATTTCGCATGCAACGCAAATGGAAAGACAGAATGCTTTTTTGATGTTGTTGTTTTTTTTTATGTTATCGCATTATTAATGATTTCATGCAAATGAATATCAAAGTTATTCAGATGCTGAAATAGCGACTATTTATCGATCATTTGTGCGTAAATGTTGTCACGCGGTGGGCTTGGGAGGCTTTATGGGAAAATTAATGATAAGTTTGTAAATAACATGAGACAGTGTGTGTCGTATTCTTTCTGTTCGTTGTTTGTTTTCTTTAGTTTGTCATTTGTGCCAAAATGAATGAAATATGACTTCTTTGAATGACAATGACAACAACAACAACAAAAAACTAGATAAAATTGCGATCCACTTCAAAATGAATAAAATCTAGTATTCAACACAGTACATTCACGCCGCCAGCGCATGCATCAAACTGTTGCTTGAACACGAAAATTGGGAAATTGTTTTTGGCGTAGGAATGATAGTCGGTATGTCTAGCTTGTTGGATCGGATTAAAATGCTGGAATCACATTACATTTGTGTGTACCATTGTGATGCAGTCGCAGCACCGAATTCAAAGCAAAACTTCGACAGCATACAAACACCATGAAATAGGAGCATATTTACGCGAATCTTTAAAAGGCAATTGAAATTGTTTCGACATTTGTCGGTATGTTGTAGACGGTGAAATGGAATCAACTAAAAATTACTTAATTTTTACCAAACGACACAACAACAACAAAAAAGACGATAGAAACGTGTTTGTGTGAGTGTGAGAGAGCTTGAGTGGATCGAAAACTGTCATTAAACTGTATGCCTGACGGCGGTGAATGACAAACAGTACATAAAAAGCATCAACAACAACATCAAATGACACATGATATCTAGGTAAAACAGATGCCAGTTACAGTGAAAGCGATCCACCAAGTCCATGCTTCACAATGTGATCTCAATAGGTCCTATTTCATTCTCGTTTTCAACGACTTGAGTGCACCGCTTTTTTGTTTGTTTGTTAGCTTCTGTTTTGGACAGAATTTATAGATTCATTTGGCGGCATTCAGTGCACAAATTGTGTCAAAATTCGTGTGTCATAGGCACGATGCTCATCTCGAAGAGAAAGGACATCTCAACATCATAACACGGAAACCATAAAAAACAAATTGAACAAATGAATGAAAAAAATACCGTTTTTGTTGTTGCAATTTTTGCTCGTTTGCCATTCGCTATAATTCACTTAATTATTATTTAAAAAAAAAAACTGGTTTCTTCTGATCGTTCGGCACAGAGATAGAAAGAGAGACTATTGATGCTACGACCATATCGTATGTCGAATTCCAATTTCCAACTCAAACCAATATTAGTTTTCTACTGCTGCTTTTTTTTTGCTTCGTTTCACGTTTTGTTTGTGCAAGTGCGCAGCCAAATTGGTTGCTTTGCTCGGCGTTTTTTGCATTGGGTACGTAATGCACTCAATTGTGTGTGCATCCGATCTTGCCAATTGTACTCGTTTGTACGCCTGCCAATGTTACGAAACTAAGTCATTCATTGAATCAGTTACCATAGCATAAATCTCTCAACCGATAAACCAATTTATTTTCCTAACAAGTGAAATAAAAAAAACACAATCGCACAAATCCTCAAATATTTACATAGATTGATAATTGAATTCTTGGCGACGAAAAAGACAAAAACCATTTATTTATTTTTTTTCGTGGAATTTATGGACTCATTTGAATTCCAAAAAACCCAAAGAGAATCGATAAAATTTCGTCTCATTTAGCCAGAACCAATTTGAATGTAATTGATTAAGCGAAAAATGGTATTTGTTATTCCACTTTACGATCGTCTTTCCTGAGCAATACGAAACTTAAACATAAACAATAAATTTCACATGAACGAGTTGCTTGCCAACATGAATTGCGCTGATCCAAGCGAAAAAACTGACACTCGCTGAGAGTGTGACTAATTTTATTATTACAAAGCGATAAACAAAAATGTTTTCATCTGGGCTATGGGAATTGTTCGCCGCAACTTGAAATCATAAAATTGATGTTTTTTTTCTGATTCGATAAATAATACCGATTGCGGCTTGACATGGTTTTATCAAGTGATAAACAACAACGCTTTCTTTCTCTCGTTTTCGAGTCGCATTTCGAAGCGAAAATACGGTACTGATCACATCGAAATATTTAGCATATGAATAATAATGGTGATTTCCCGCGCTCTATTCTCATTCAATCACTTTCGCTTTTCCACGGTATATTGAACGCGCGTCGTCAATCGTTCACAAACATTTTGGGCGACAAAAAAAAACAACGTTGTTGTTGTCTACTTTTTTCATCGATGCAAATCTCGAGCAGCTTTCAGCATTTCTCGTATGTCATCAAATTCATGAATGTGTGATAAGTTTTTAAGTGAACCTTTCTAAAACAGACGCCATAATAATAACAACAGAGTATACGTCACACACACACACACACACACACACACTGAATAGATATCATAAGCCAAAACGACTAAAACGATGACAACAGCGATTGAGAAGCCACCGTGTGTCCATTTATAAGTGGTATTTGTTTTTGTATTCCAACTTGTCGTTCGTAGCTGGTTGGTGTAGATTTTTATTGTTGATTTTTGTTCCTCTCATTTTAATCACTTCAGTACAATGTGATTTAGCAAGGTCTTTTTGGACATTTTCAGCATTTGTGCTGCACACACATCAGCAGCATCCAATTAAATGCAAAATGAATGGCTACCATATTTCGCATCGCCCAACCGATACGATCATTAGAAGAAGAGAGAAAAAAAAGAATTTTAACGAACAAAACTAAATGTTAGATCTAAAATTATTATAATCTCAATGTCTTGAATTGACTGCATATAGAGCCAATACAATGATCAATATGAAATGGACATAAATTGTAACAAAGTGACGGCTTGATGTTGTTCGCATACGCCACATATCACAACGCAACGTAAAATGTGCACTTGAAGATTTGGGCCGAGAGAATAAATGAAAACGATCATAAATAAATTGAGTTTTCGTTTGCTTACTTTTTGCTTCATTTGTTGAAAATGTGCATTGAAAATCATTTCGTACGTTCAACGTTAAAGGTTGAAATTCTCAATGGAATTTTGTTCTATGCAATGCACGAATCAAACAAGTGACCGGCAACATTGACAAATATCAATGAAATATTGATTTTTCAAACGATTTTACAATTTTGATCATTAATTTATTGATACTATTATTAAATTTATGACTTTTTTCAATTATCATTGATGATTACCGTTCAGTCATTCCAAAACCATTTGTGTTGAACACCAATCGCAAGCGATTTTTTTCAGTTTTGGTCGCTTAGAATCAGGGGCGCATTTTTTTAACCATCTTAAAATGTCAACACAGCGACCCTCAATTTGTTAATACAAAAGCAAGTTTTCAACACACAAATTCAATAAAGTGCAAACATGATTTCATTTACCATTTGATGTTTTGGTTTGAAAACCACACTGTTTAATCCATATTTGCCCGAAAAACGTGACAAGAACAGTCTTGGCGCGTACCAATCGATTTTTACAAAAAAAAAATACATTTCAAAATCAAATTGGACATAGAATATGTATTTGTCAAAGCAAGCTTTGTTAGGTAACCATTTTTTTTTAATTAGTCACACTCAAGAGAAGAAGAAGAAGTAGAAAACATGTACATATGACTTTGAAATTCTATGCAATTAAAATTGATCCAATTGATTGAAAAGTGAGTTTTCTACGAAACATTCACATTAAACAAATTAATTTAAAGTTGTTATTCACTTTTGTTCGATTTCAAAAGGATCAAGTTTTAAAAGGAATTTCAAAAGTGCTTGAAGCCAACAAAAACTGAGGCTGTTGTTAATT
Organism: Contarinia nasturtii; assembly: GCF_009176525.2. NCBI lineage: Eukaryota > Metazoa > Arthropoda > Insecta > Diptera > Cecidomyiidae > Contarinia > Contarinia nasturtii. The sequence continues at coordinate 14,293 of NW_022200251.1, read as the reverse complement.
CAGCGGAAGATTTTATCGAAGACATCTGAACGATCGTATCCAATGCAGCGTGTGAATTTAGTCATTTCAATTCGATCATATATTTTTTTCCATTCATTTGATTTAATTTAATTATATTTGCTTTCTGCCGACAAAAAAAACACAGGTGTTGCATATTAACCAATGAATCAATGGCACTAATAAATCACAACATCATCATGGCTTTAATTTAATTTTCATTCATTTCTTTGGTTGTCATTTATGCCTTTTGCCGTTAGGCTAAAAATAAATGCTTGAGTATGTTGAAATAAAAACGGTGCCAAATGCAAAACGAAGATACAACGAGATTGTGTGAAGTAAAAGAAAAACATTAACATTATCAAATGCAATTGATGTGCATGTAAACGCAGTGTAAAGCAATTTCGCAAAATGTCAGCGCAGCGAATGCCATTAGAAATTTAACACCTGATTAGCCAGTGAGCTGTGTTTGTCCATCGAATAAGCAAATTAACTTAGCGGCGTTAACATTTGTAAAACAACAAAAAATGCCTATTTCTTCAAATTACATTCAGATTGAGCTTCTCTCCTACTTCGGTGTCGAATTTATCTCTGTTTTTTTTGTAATACTTTCACTTTTTTCTACGAAATTTTCGTGCATATTCCGTTGTAGTGCATTGCATAATGCCCATGCGGCAGATTCCGCTTCGCATTGCTTCTAGTTTTTTTTTTTTGTATGTGCACTACTTCTCTTTTCTCGTTCTTTCCATTTCATTTCATAAAATTTTCATTTAATACACATCGGCGAAAAATTGATGAAACTAAAACAACAACAAAAAAATGCTGTATTCAGTTGAACAGCGACATAAAAAATAATAACATAGAGCAGGTAAATCATGAATTGCGGTCGTACTTCATTAAGAAAACTCCAAAGGCAAGGAAAAAAGCAGCAAAACAGCATACAAATTTATTGATGCAACCGTTATGCGCCGTGGATTCTCTCTTTTTTTTACTTTTCTGCGTTGCATTCACAGCATCATTGAGTCTATTTGCATTTTTTTCGCTCCTGGCTGACTCTCGGTTTCTTTCAACTTCTTCATGCGGCTGCTGCTTTGCTTCTGATTATAGGCAATTACAAAATACGTTCAATTTCATTTCGAGCATCGAAAATATGCACGATGTAAATCGATGTAAACATTGCATATTCGGATGTAGAATGATTGCTATGATGGAATGTTTATCTATATTTCGATTGAACATATAATTCAAAGCGATTTAAAATTATGTGCGTCAGACAGAAAGATTTGCGATCATAGACCGTTTAAATTCTTTCAAATGATGATGCAAAGTTTGCATTGCAAACGAAATCAGTATTTATTTTTTTCTCTTCGCTCTCTTGTTACCTGTAAATCACCTGAAATATTACAAATTATCGACGGACGGTGATTATTCGATCGCATATTTGTAAACATAATCACTGAACATACACACGTAATTGTTTATGAGTTGGCAAATGAAAACGCAATGCAATTCGATTAATTCGCACGATGTCCAACAACTCTACATACATGTACATCAGTCGCAATGATTTCGGAATACGCATGACCCAATTTGATGGCACGGGATATGGTAATGAATAGAATCTTTGATTGATTGCGGAGAAGTAGAAAAAAAAACCAGTAATTGCGTCACAACTGTTTTGTTGTGATAAACACAAGTCCATTTCTTGGGTCGAATGTAATGACAAGGCAAATGTCCATCAATAATGATCATTTTTCGTCTTACTTGTCAAGACTAGATGAAATCGAGTTTGTAGCTCATTCACTGTCGTTCAATACATTTTAATGACAATGATGACCTAACGCAGAAAAGCAATCAACACGCGATCGTTTTGTTCGCCTTTCAGTTGTTGCCTTGCATGTCCATTAGTATCTGTGGGCCATCTCTTTCGCACATTTCTTTTCTTTTATTTAATTCCCTCTCTTACAAAATTCAGCACCGGCGACTCAAGATATCTCCAAATTAGAATCGAATGGATTGTTTTGCACACTTCAGCGCCAGTGGGTACAACTGCAACGGAGCATGGATGTCATCAAATGGAAGGTGGCAACTTGCATTCCATTTAAATTTAATGCCGTTTTATGGGCGCTTCATTTTTGAACTTGGATTTACTTTAATCAATGCGTGCGTGTGCGTCGAAAAAAAAACTTTCTCATTGTTTAACTTACATAATATCAAAAAATGAGCATACACTCACGCATATTCAACGACGATGATATGTGCAATTACACTCAGGTAGATAAAATCCAACGGATTCGACCGTCTGCATGTCTTTGCATCCGTTGATAAGATATCCATACGATTTCCATAAATAACAACGTCGGCTTCTTTGGGTTTGCAAACGAAACTTTCCATGCGCTCATAAACTTTAGATTTTTATGATTGCGATCATTAATGGCCATAACATGTTAGGCTATATTTCGCGTATTCAGATGAATTTGATAATAATCTGAATGTTTAAACTGAATCGATAAATGTATTAGACCATTTAAAGTAAGTGCGAGAAATGTAAATTGATTATTTCCACTTGGATGTTTTCTACTTTGAAATAACAGCGGTGCAAATTTACATGAACGAAATTAAAAACTAACAAATTTTAAGAAAAAAGTAAAAGCTGACACTGATTGCAATGTACTACCGCACACTGGTCGCAATTGTTGCAATATAAATTCACCGCTTGTGCCTGTGGCACGCATACGTCTCTATAAATACATGAAATTTAACTATATCTCGTGTTTAATGGCTATTGGCATGGAATTGCTCGGATTTTTCATTATTTCTTCATCACTTTCTTTCGTTAACAGTACATTTCAAATTAACCATTAAACATGGCTTTTCCACATCAATTGAAAATAGTCTATAATTTTAATCGCATTTTCCGTATATGTTTCCTTTTTGCAGATTGTGTGAATTGCATCGATGATACACCGTTGGCAAACCGATGGACAATGCCATTACATAAAATTGGCGATAAAAAATATTACATCGGCACATTTTTCAAGGTAAACCCATAAATAATTCTATTGTATTTCGAAGACAGATCATTTGAATATCGTTTTAGAGTGATTTAGCGTTTAAGCATTCGATATTCCCCTCAATTTAGACAGACAGACAACAAATATTTTAATCGGCTATTTGCAAATTGAAAAATCATCAATATGATCCGTTGTATTCAAATATGTTGTGTGTGTGTGTGTTTTTTTGTCTGTTTTCTAGTCTTATGTAAATTGAGTTGTCGAACAAAATGATGACAAATGTGACAATATTGGATATGTTGACGCCAACTGAGACATTCTCATCATCAATCGACAATTAAATGAAATAATATTGAAATTTATTTATTTACAATGGAATTTTAATTTCAGGCAAATTGGTTTAAAGCCTCACAATATTGTCGTTTCCATGGTATGCATTTGGCTAGCATTTCATCGCAAGAGGAAAATGATCGACTTGAAAAACATATCAGAGATTTTGGTAAATTGATTTTGAACAACACAAAAAAATTTAAATAACAAAACAACATTCGATTTGGTCCAATGTAATTTTACAATCTCGATTTGATTTTATTTTATTAATTAATCGTGAAATAGGTTTTGGAAACGAGCACTTTTGGACATCGGGCACCGATTTAGCCGAAGAGGGAAATTTCTTTTGGATGGCTACGGGTAAGCCAATCACCTTCACAAATTGGAATGCAGGCGAACCAAATAATTTCCGATATGAAAATGGCGAAGAGGAGAATTGTTTAGAATTGTGGAATCGTGATGGTAAAGGTTTAAAATGGAACGATTCACCTTGTAGTTTTGAAACGTTCTTTGTGTGTGAAGCTTAACGATAATGAAATTCAATTGCGACAAAATTGCCCTCTCGATTAAATTTAGCACTTTAAGTAGGCGATATTTCGATTCACTTAACAGATAGGCAAACATTTGTAAATTGTATAATGTTTAAAGAAAATTAATTGAAAAAAGGGATTTCAAATGCAAATGCAATCGATCCTTTTGAAATTCAGGAATAAGAATTTATTCGGAATATATGTAATGTGTATATATTTACGAAAGAAAAGTCGAATAATTTATTTATTGCTCAATAGAATGCTCACTAACAACAAAAATACAACGAGACAAACATGTTTATGCATACAACAACTCTTCATATGTTGTTTTTTCTCTCTAACGACCGTCTTTTTCGATCAATGAAAATTTGCTGCGCCAGATTTTCTTTTTGGAAAGGAACTCTTTTTTTTTTGTAGCACCTCGTAAAGTTGCCTAAATACTGCAAATATTGTGATTAATTGACCGATAGAATTGACTTTTTTTTAACGTTACACCATATAACATTAATTTAAGTGTTTTTGGCATTGAACTTCAGACAAATTTTATCGATAATTGTAATGTATACGTGTCAGGTGGGCACACCTGATGAAAATATATGAGGTAAACGAAGAAAATGAAGAAAAAAAAAACTCTAAAACTTACTTTTAAATGCAATGTATAATTGTATAGTTATAGTAAAACCCCGTAGATATTATCTATCTCACTTTTAGATTTATCGTCAATGTAATGAATAATAAATCAAATAAAAAAAAAACATACCTCAATATGAGGTCAGTTAACGCGACGAAAACCAAATAAAATGTGTTTTTTTCTGTCCATTTGAACCCATTAGGCTTGAGATACCTCTTTGATAAATTTGAATTGAAATTGCAGATCGGCCGATAAAGTAAAATTCATTGTCCAAGAAATTTCTTATTTTATATGATCAATTTTATCTTTCAGCGTGGGTTAAGTATTAATTTTAACGATATGGGTAGGTTCTTCATTGAAATATTCTTAATTTTATATAAAAAAAAGAAGTAAAGTAAATTCCAAAATGAATGCTTAAAGTCTTCAGTAAATTACATATTGGTTTCTTATTGTCACGATCTGGTCGTGCGTCATGGTTTTAATCTTATTAAAGAGATCAATGACATTTCTGCATTCCAGTAATTTCGAGCATCATAATCAATTGTTTACCTGGCGTTTTAATATCATTCACCAGATTTCGTCATGGACAATTTTAAGTGTGCTCGATTCAGATTTTATCTAGAGCAAAATAATTGATCTGAATTTTAACCAAGCCGAATGCACAGATTCGAAATTAATAAAATGAACTCCATTCAATTAGTGATGGTGCTTGAGTATCTTTATAGCGTATTGTTTAACAAGAATGTGCAAAGCCATGTATAATGCTGATGCTGTGTGGTGACAATATTTGTCCAAAGCGTTCAGAGTACAGAAGAACTGAAGCAATGTAAACTTAAGCTTACCTGTTAGGTAAAAACCGGTTGCCTTCATACAGAGGTGAGTATCTCTTTTGGTAAGAAACTGGTATGCTTTCTGCCAAAAGTTATATTGAGTTGTCTTTCTTATGGATTTGCCTATATGAAGGCGAACCAGACATTTCGTTGTCGGAAGCGCATTTTTTCTACGTGATTTAACTAGTATTTCTATATTTTCATTTGAATGTGTCATTTGTCCAATGCATTTCGCTGAGTTGCAATGTCATATAATTGAGTTCAATTCAAAGGTAATGATTTTTTCGATTAAAGGAGACGAATTTAAAACGTAAAGTGTAATTTTCTCTGTGTAGTGACCATTTTTCAATGCATGAAAAAGTGAATAGTGTGGAAAAAAGTTACTAGCTGCAAACAACTGAAAATAATTTTTTTTCAAACCAAAACCGTCTACCCAGTCGACTTTTTTGGTCTTCTATTTTTCAGATTTTAAACCAAGTTTCAAACTAATTTGGCACGTTTGAAGTTGATTTGAGTTATACTTTTCTCTACTGCAATCGACTGACAAATCAAGCAAATCAACTTTAAATGATTTTAATCTCAGTTGGCTTAAGCCAAAAACGTCCCAAATTAGTTAGCTGACTAGTCAGTCAGTAATTTTGCATTTTTACTTAAACTCCAGGAACACTCGTTATACGTATAATGTATATGGAACCCGATTGACATTTGCTTTTATTGATTTCTTTCCGAAGTCTTTGTGAGTTGGTTATTCATCCGATTGTTCCGTCGGCACATATTCTTCACACAATCAATTGAAACAATAAGTGCCATTGTCCATTGAAATTGTACTTAATGAAAATTAATAGATGATCGATTCATTTTGGGACCATTGAAGTCTCATAATATCCCAATGGTCTCACCATAAATCTCTAAATCAACAACTAAATGAGCTCCGATAATTTTGGCCGCTGTGCTTGAATTGAAATGTCTGTCATAACATTGTTTCATATGGTAAAAAAAAACAACTAATTATCACGAATGGTTTTGTAAACCGAATGCAATCGCCAGTCAGACTCTGTCCGCCACTCAAGTTGCTCGTATCAAATAAATATTTACATTCATTTTTATTATTCCATAAAATGAAATATGAATTTTGTGTGATATTATATTTCAACTGAATGTACGTTATCGAAAATAAGTAATTTTATGCATACGTATTTCAATTACACAACTACATTTCATGTGTAAAAGTGCTAACGCAGAATTTTCATTGCTTCATCGTTTACTTATATTTTTCGTTGTCTTCTTTGGTTTCATGCCATTCTATTTTTAAAATTATAGGCACAAATAATTTGAATTATGTGTTTTGACTGACTGATGAAATGAGTCGACGAACAAAAATTAAAATGTGTCAAGAACCATCTCTTTCTCTCTTGTGAAAAGATATGACTTTTGGTTCTGAAATCAATATTCGCCGCTAATTTGACTCGCTTGAACTTCTAACCCGTTTAAAATTGACTCGGCATTTCACAAATCAATTTATTCAATGTAAATTCATTCAATGTAAATGCCTTGTATTTTAACGCAATAAGTTATCGTAAGTACTTGACATATTCTCTAATTTCAGGCCAATTTTCAACAGACTTACTACTTGAATTAGAGCGATATGAAGTACTGTGAAGTGATACATATTAGTATAAAAACAAAATCTGTGAAATTAATTGAATTAATTTGCTTTTTTTGTTATTTAAGTTGCTCAGCAAGATCAGTGAGTGAACAAGTCAATATGATGTCACAGTCTGAAGAATAGACCCATACACAAACACATTTTCTCTCAAAATATAAAAAAAATACAAAGATTGAATAAGAGCAGCAAATCATCAAATCAAAACAGAATTGACATTCCACTTTCAACTTTTTTATTTTTTGAACGAACACACGATTACAAACATAGAAAACTTTTCTGAACGTCGACTACGACATCGTAAACGATTATTCAAGAGTTCACATGTATTTGTGCATCAAAAGCGCATTGAATAATAGCTATAAATTTACAGACGCTTAATTCGCACCATATTAAAAACACAACACTCAAACAACGTTAAGCGAGTGAATAAAAGAGATAGAATCATTTTCGCCACATCGTCTCACATCTTCTCATCGATTGTTTCGTGCAAAAATATAGCTAGCACACATACATAAATCTAACTCTGGTAAGCCTGAGCCTCCTTTGAATCTTAATATTTCTCTCCTCACAACGGCATGCAATACGCTTAACATAGCTATGTGCAGTTTAAGGGGAAAATCCTTCATACGAAAGCACGGCGCCACACACTAACACAAGCGCGTCGCGTATCGTGATCAATTTTCGCTTGTCGTTTGTATTTTTCTCTTCTCTTCTATACAGCTTTTCTCATTTCTTAATTCGTTGCTATTTCGTCGTTCGCATGAAGAAGGAGAAACGTACATCAATTGACCAATGAGAAAGCACGAATAAAAACTGTCTAACATACAACTACATCGCGTTTTTCTCAACTTGAGCCTAGCATTCAGTCAAACTATGGAATAGTATTTATAATTAAGAAAAAAAGAAATTATTTGATAAAGGTGTGCTTTTTTTCGCCAACAAATTCGTTTTTTTATAATTAAAATTAGTTATTTCAAATGAATAACTTCATATTAAAACGCATTTATTTATTGAATTATAAAGTCTATGGCCGTGCGTCATACACGATATGACCGAATTATGAGTGAAAAGTTAAAGTTTATTTTTTGCCTATCTCTAGCTCGTTCAATGTGAAGATTTTAGTTTCTAATAGCAACAACAGACGAGTATTATTAAACCGAAGCCGTGCTGCCATTTGCGATGCATGGGGGGCCACAAAATAAACCGATAGACACATGAAGAGAGCGAGCTCATGAAAGCATACGCTATGTATTTTTTTGTGAAAATAACCACATTTTATGGGAACGCACAATATATTGTGGTGTGTCATTAATTATTATAAGGTTACCTACGTTGAAAGGCAACACGGATGTAATAATAATAGCCATGTATTACGTTTAGATATTGACGTAGGTTGTCTATGGTGTGAACGCTTGATTTGCTGCTTCTTCATGCTTTTTTCACTTCGATAAAAAAAAATTGAGCAATCTTTTCTAGCATGTGCACGTGTATCGCATTTTATTGATCATTCTCTCTTTGATAAATCAAACTATTTAATTTGACGATGTGTGTTTTTCCTCTTTTTTCATTTAACAAACATGTAATTTTGATTTGAAGGTAGTAAAACAAATTTGCATTTGAACAAGAACATATTTCTTTTGAGTTGAGAATAGAAAAGTAAATTGTTTGCAGTTTTTGATCGAAGAAAATCAATTGTGTTTTCCATCCAAAAAAATAACAATTCAATTTCTTTCAAACATTCAGTCAAACATAAAAAAAGCCACATTTCACTTGTGTTTTGCATATTTTTCAACTTTCGTTTTGCAGTGAACTTAAAGCACGCATACATTATAAATGCATACACGGCAAACGGTTCGCATCACATTAAAAAGTTCCCCCCGTTTCACACAGACGTTAATCAAGGAAGAGAAATAGAACAATTGCTCTTCATGCCGTCTTATGCATCGTCGTTTGTTTCGCCGCAAACATATAGCACGCACACATAAATACGGCACGCAATTGTTTTCTCTTCACAAAAACACACGATACAATACAGTTCTTCGGTTAGCATCGATATTTGAGGAGAAAATCCTTTATACGTGCATAATAGCGCGACGTCACACACTTACACAAGCGCGTCGCGAATTGTGATCGCCGATTTCTTGCCTAAATTTCTCCTTCTCACATGCCACACATAAGCGAACGACGATATCCTTTAAAGCGGAAATGATAAACGAACGCCAGTGTTTCTCCGCTTTTTTTATTCGTCGATGTTTCGCATGTATGAAGAAGGGGAAAGCGTGTCGTAATAAACCAATGAAAAAGCACGAACAAATTTCGACGAACAACTCATTTTCCATCGCTCAGTTCAGTCTCTCACAAGCATTTGATTCATTTAGTCGCATTTTTTGTTGTCGCGCGATTTGTAGTTTGCAAATAAAAATTGAATTTTGTTTGGAACAAAAACGGTTATAAAGTGAAGCGAATGTGGAACAGAATATTTATTTCATTGCATTTTTTCAATCGCCGATACAGTTTTAAGATTAAAAAAATAGATTTTATTATGTGCTCAGAAAGTAGTTCATCGTTCACAATCTAATGTTAATTTTTTTGTTATTGCAAAACGTGTAAGATAAAAAAAATTGAAGATTCGACGAATGTACAATTAATTCGATCTGAAAGTGTAAAAAATGCATGCTTGAACATTTTTCATTTGATCAATTCGAAAAAAGTGCAAAGTTTCTATTGTGTTTTCATTAAATTCAAGTGTTTGTTTTATTGCATCGAAAGGACAACCTGCACGGATCTATGAATGACAAATATATAATTACTTTCATAATTTGTCAATAGATGGCGGCACATATAAAAAATAAAATGCTGTCAGTTCCACACGACTCAAGTATAGTTTGACAGTTCGCAAAGCGTCCTTTGTGTCGTTCGTACACATTTATATTTTTAAATCCTAATTATATATTATTTTTACAAAAAGGATTTGTTGCGTGTTCTTCGTATGAAGAGTATACAATTAATTTTATTACCATACAATAAATCAACTTCAAACTCATGAGATCGTTCGAAAAACGTATTGTACATTTTTTATTTAAAAAAATGCAAAAAGATTCAATTTTATTCCAGAATATTTGAAAAAAAAATGCTTCGGATAAATTATTAAGACAATTCTTAAAATAATTTGATTGAATTCATTTTATTAGTTGTCATGGACATGTGCAATATAGAATTGGCAATTCAACACAAACAAATATAAAAAAATGACATAGTTTAAGCCATAACAATAGAGCACAATATGCTCTGTAGAAATTCTAATACATGCGCGCACTACTCAGCTTCGACTTTGCTTGTTGCTTCAAGCGTGCATGTTATGCTTGTGTGAATGTAATGTTTGTTCTGCATTGTATGTTTTGCGCCGTGAAATCGTTGACAAAAAACAAAATGAATTCAAAAAAACTATTTTAAGTATTGTTCTAATATTTTGATTGTTTTTTTTATATATGAACCGCCTAGAATAGATCAGCATTACTAGATAAATGTCTTCAAATGCGTTATAGAAAAAAGTACGTCAGCAATAGTGTCAAAAACTGTATGTGACGCGTTATATAAAAAAGTTCGCCAACAAAAGCGTGACATCCTCCATATATTTTATAACGTTTTTGCTGACTGACTTTTTTCAGTAACGCATTTGAAGACATTTATCTAGTAATGTTGATTTATTCTAAGGGATTCATATATAATTGGAATTAGAATCTAATTTTGAATTCTTATTTTTTAAATATTTGTGAATTCCAATAGAATGGACCCACAATTTTCATTCATTTCCTTTCCTTTTTGCTTTCGAAAAGCAAAATGTCATTTTAACATGAACATATTTTCTCAAATGTTAACATGCTATTTTACTCGCAACACATTTTGTTTGCGAGTAAAATACTATTTTTCCATGAATACCATTTTGGCTGCAGTTAAAATGCCCTTTCTGCCGTTAATTTGTATTATTTAAATGAATTTTTTCATTTGAATGTTCTTAAAAAATGCTATCGATGATTTTTTAATCTGATGATTTTTTTCAATACTTATTTTTCCATCAAACCACTTTTTGTTTCGAATAAATACTATATTAATATAATACTAGATAAATGAAACATTTTTAGAAAGAAAAAAAATACAAAAATAAAGAGAAGATATTCATCTTCAGCGGTGTCATTTATATGTCATTATAGCGTGTTATTCAATAAGAAACTCGTTGGCTTGATCAGCAGACGCGCAGAATTTTATCGCACGAATCGTACGTGTTCCAGAGTTCGAAACCATAGAAGATAAATATTTTTTTTTATTTCTACAGTAAAGTATACATTAAGTGGAAGATGAATATCTTCTCTTTATTTTTGTTTTTTTTTTCTAAAAATATTTTATTTATCAAAATATAGTATATATTCGAAGCAAAAAGTGGTTTGATGGAAAAATAAGTATTGAAAAAATCATCCGAATAAAAAACTTCATATTGTAATTTTTTCATCGATAGCATTTTTTAAGAACATTTAAATAAAAAAAAATACATTTAAATAATACAAATTAATGGAAGAAGGGCATTTTAACTGCAGCCGAAATGGTATTCATGGAAAAATAGTATTTTTCTCGCAAACAAAATGTGTTGCGAGTAAAATAGCATGTTAACATTTGAGAAAATATGTTCATGTTAAAATGACATTTTGCTTTTCGAAAGAAAAAAGGAAAGAAAATGAATGAAAAATGTGGGTCCATTCTATTGGAATTCACAAATATTTAAAAAATAAGAATTCAAAATTAGATTCTAATTCCAGTTATATATATAAAAAAACAATCAAAATATTAGAACAATACTTAAAATAGTTTTTTTGAATTCATTTTATTTGTTGTCATCGATTTCACGGCGCAAAACATACAATGCAGAACAAACAATACATTCACACAAGCACCACATGCACGCTTGAAGCAACAAGCAAAGACGAAGCTGAGTAGTGCGCGCATGTATTAGTATTTCTATACAGCATATTGTGCTCTGCGTTGTTATGGCTTAAACGATGTCATGTTTGTGTATATGTATTGTTTGTGTTGAATTGACGATTCTATTTTGCCACATGTCCATGGCAATTAATAAAATGAATTCAATCAAATTACTTTAAGTATTGTTTTAATGTTTTAAGTGGGAACTTTTTATGTTATTCTTTTTGGTTTTAAAATTATATAATAAATTTTATTAAATACTAAATATTAGTTAATTGTTAAGTTATTAAAACTGACAATTGTAAGTGTCGCCATCTGTTGGAAAAATATCAAATTAGTTGTATACTCTTTTGCATCAAGTCCTTTTGAAACTATCGTTGTCAATTTAAAGCAATTAAAAGGAAATATATCGGAAGGAAAAAAGGTAGGCAAAAAACGAGTTTTGTGCAGTTTTTAGAAACATTTTTTGGTTAAGTGAAAATATTAAAAAGTCATATTGTCGCGCCATATAAAAATCGATGGAAAATTCCGATGCATGAAATAAACCGTCTCGAATTCTCAGTAAGCGACCGATTGCCTTCTCACGGTCTATCAACAATAACAATAAACATTCATAATTTATGGCTTTTAACTCGTTCGTAATTAACAAAATGCTTAACTCGCATCTCAAATTTCTGTCCAGCAAAAACAAAAAAAAGTGTTCAATTCTTAGGAAATTAACCATGTCTTGTGCCTTTTTTAAAAATTCATTCAATTCATTTGACAATAGATTTTGTCTATGCTTATATAAAAATAATAGTGCAAAATTCAACGAGAAACATTTCTTTTTTCTAACAAAAATTCGTTGTTCACGACGACGTTCCACGTTTTTATTTCAATTCCAAGAAATTGAAAGATTAAAAGAGATTGCAGCATAAAAATGATGCAAAAGATTTGAACAGATTTTCCATAAGAATTTGGACATAAATAAACTTGAATAAATAATTTTTTCACGTAGAATTTGTCAACTAAATTGAAAGTGTTTTTTGAAGCCGAAATATGAAATGTTTGTTCCATCAGAAAATGGACTGCATACAAAAACATACTTTTTGCATCAAACTTTTGAATATTCATGAAAAAGTCTTAAAAAGAATGGTTGCATTTGAACAAGCATATATTTCTTTTGAGTTGAGAATAGAAAAGTAAATTGTTTGCAGTTTTTGATCGAAGAAAATCAATTGTGTTTTCCATCCAAAAAAATAACAATTCAATTTCTTTCAAACATTCAGTCAAACATAAAAAAAGCCACATTTCACTTGTGTTTTGCATATTTTTCAACTTTCGTTTTGCAGTGAACTTAAAGCACGCATACATTATAAATGCATACACGGCAAACGTTTCGCATCACATTAAAAAGTTCCCCTCGTTTCACACAGACGTTAATCAAGGAAGAGAAATAGAACAATTGCTCTTTATGCCGTCTTATGCATCGTCGTTTGTTTCGCCGCAAACATATAGCACGCACACATAAATACGGCACGCAATTGTTTTCTCCTCACAAAAACACACGATACAATACAGTTCTTCGGTTAGCATCGATATTTGAGGAGAAAATCCTTTATACGTGCATAATAGCGCGACGTCACACACTTACACAAGCGCGTCGCGAATTGTGATCGCCGATTTCTTGCCTTTTCTCCTTCTCACATGCCACACGTAAGCGAACTACGAAATGCTTTAAAGCGAAATTGATAAACGAACGCCAGTGTTTCGCCGCTTTTTTCATTCGTCAATGTTTCGCATGTATGAAGAAGGAGAAAGCATGCTGCAATGAACCAATAGGAAAGCACGAACATACACGCTTGCAACGATAACACACAACAGCAACTCATTTTCCTCCACTCATTTCAGTTTCTCACAAGCATTCGGTTCGTTTAGTTGCATATTTTAAAGTCGCGTTGTTGGTATTTTGCGAAGAAAAAAAAATCAATTTTTTGCGGGACATGTTTAAAAGTGCATTTTTTTTAGACATTAGATTTTGTCAATTCTGATATAAAAACAATAGCGCGAATTTTTACCAGGAACACTTCGTTTTTTAAGCAAAAACGCGTTCTTTATCGCATAACGTACCACATTTTTTGGAAAGATTAAATCAAAGTTTGTTAAGGAAAGATTAAATCATAGCAAATTTTGTCGTTCGAAAGATTGAAATAGATTGCAGTATAAATACAAAAAAATTATCATAAAAATTGGACAACTCGAATAAAAAAATGTTCACTCTATCTGTAAGTTACTATTTTTACACAAGAATCTGATTGATGCATCGACACTTTAGTTGCGGA